>NC_054556.1:16291231-16531612 GCF_017654505.1 Polyodon spathula
AAAACCATGCCATTTGGGCTACATCCTGCCACAGTTACTTATTCCTTTTAGATATTGTGAGACTGTATGGATCGGAACAGGTCTGTTTAACCAAGCCGTATTGCACTGAAGGAGCTGGGACTGCCTGATCACATGAACTGACCTGTGATCAGGGCACGTGCCGCTTTTAACAGGTGTGCTGCGCAGCAAACGGGATGCACATTACAACTGGTATATAAGAACAAAAGAAAGTTTATAAACAAGAGGAGGCCATTCAGCCCATCTTGCTCGTTTGGTTGTTAGTAGCTTATTGATCCCAGAATCTTATCAAGCAGTTTCTTGAAGGATCCCAGGGTGTCAGCTTCAACAACATTACTGGGGAGTTGATTCCAGATCCTCATGATTCTCTGTGTAAAAAAGTGCCTCCTATTTTCTGTTCTGAATGCCCCTTTGTCTAATCTCCATTTGTGACCCCTGGTCCTTGTTTCTTTTTTCAGGCTGAAAAAGTCCCTTGGGTCGACATTATCAGTACCTTTTAGAATTTTGAATGCTTGAATTAGATTGCCGTGTAGTATTCTTTGTTCAAGACTGAACAGATTCAATTCTTTTAGCCTGTCTGCATATGACATGCCTTTTAAAACCTGGAATATGTTCAGTTCTTTTAGCATGTCTGCTAGAGCAGCACCTGGGAAGCATGAGAGGGATGCTGAAAAGCAGAAACACACCACGAGTACAGCATCATCACAAGGAAGATTGTGAAACAAAACACCAACACTGACACGCTGTTTTAATACAATACCAACAAATACATGTGACGGTACCAGAAAATAGGAAACTACACTGGAGAGAAATCCATAGGAGGAAACGACCTGGCTTCTATGGGTTACAGTGGGGCAATGGGGCAATCTCCATGGAAAAATAAGTTCTTTTTCTCACTCCATTTTGGTAGTAGATTCAAGTTATATGTGTTTCCATGTAGTTTTCTTTTAGACTGAGCAATTCTCATTCCAAATACAAATCAATTAATTCATATTAAAATACCAGACACTGTTTGCACCTGCGCGACTTATTGATATCATACAGCTTTCTTAAACCGGGTTTCCATGAAGTTTTGAGGTTGTCTTAAAACACAGCCTGCCTCTCTTGGTCCCCCCAAAAAATAATTAATAATTAATTAATTAATTAATGAAAAATAAAATCTGTCATTCTTGTGTGTTCAGCTCTGCTGATTCCGCTGAGACAAATAATAATAAAAACCAATATTACCTAAGAAAGCTCTGTGTACTATCCTTCTGTTATTTGCAAAACATTTTTTCTCACAGTTCTCAAAGGGTTAAATCAGACCCATTCACAGCATGCATAAACCCAGGCCTGATTGGCTGAGAGGTTGTACAGTATATAGATGCTGAAATAAGGTCGCCTGGATGATTTGAGTAGAACTCTGGTTCCGGATCTTTGGGAGCGTTCCAAGACAATGTATTATAATTATCTTATGGAAGATATTGAAATTGGAGAAGGAATCTATGAAAAAGACTTAGGAGTTCTTGTTTACTCAGAAATGTCTTCATCTAGAAAATGCGGGGAAGCTATAAAAAAGGCCAACAAGATGCTTGGATAATTGTGAAAAGTGTTGAATTTAAATCAAGGGAAGTAATGTTAAAACTGTATTATGCACTTGTAAGACCTCATCTTGTATATTGTGTTCTGGTCACCTCGCTACAAAAAGGATATTGCTGCTCTAGAAAGAGTGCAAAGAAGAGCGACCAGAATTATTCCAGGTTTTATAAGGCATGTCATATGCAGACAGGCTAAAAGAATTGAATCTATTCAGTCTTGAACAAAGAACATAAGAACATAAGAAAGTTTACAAACGAGAGGAGGCCATTCGGCCCATCTTGCTCGTTTGGTTGTTAGTAGCTTATTGATCCCAAAATCTCATCAAGCAGCTTCTTGAAGGATCCCAGGGTGTCAGCTTCAACAACATTACTGGGGAGTTGATTCCAGACCCTCACAATTCTCTGTGTAAAAAAGTGTCTCCTATTTTCTGTTCTGAATGCCCCTTTTTCTAAACTCCATTTGTGACCCCTGGTCCTTGTTTCTTTTTTCAGGCTGAAAAAGTCCCTTGCGTCGACACTGTCAATACCTTTTAGAATTTTGAATGCTTGAATTAGGTTGCCACGTAGTCTTCTTTGTTCAAGACTGAACAGATTCAATTCTTTTAGCCTGTCTGCATATGACATGCCTTTTAAGCCCGGAATAATTCTGGTCGCTCTTCTTTGCACTCTTTCTAGAGCAGCAATATCTTTTTTATAGCGAGGTGACCAGAACTGCACACAATATTCAAGATGAGGTCTTACAAGTGCATTGTACAGTTTTAACATTACTTCCCTTGATTTAAATTCAACACTTTTCACAATGTATCCGAGTATCTTGTTAGCCTTTTTTATAGCTTCCCCACATTGCCTAGATGAAGACATTTCTGAGTCAACAAAAACTCCTAGGTCTTTTTCATAGATTCCTTCTCCAATTTCAATATCTCCCATATGATATTTATAATGTACATTTTTATTTCCTGCGTGCAGTACCTTACACTTTTCTCTATTAAATGTCATTTGCCATGTATCTGCCCAGTTCTGAATCTTGTCTAGATCATTTTGAATGACCTTTGCTGCTGCAACAGTGTTTGCCACTCCTCCTACTTTTGTGTCGTCTGCAAATTTAACAAGTTTGCTTACTATACCAGAATCTAAATCATTAATGTAGATTAGGAATAGCAGAGGACCTAATACTGATCCCTGTGGTACACCGCTGGTTACCACACTCCATTCTGAGACTATGCGGCGACCTAACTCAAGCATTCAAAATTCTAAAAGGTATTGACAAAGTCGACCCAAGGGACTTTTTCGACCTGAAAAAAGAAACAAGGACCAGGGGTCACAAATGGAGATTAGACAAAGGGGAATTCAGAACAGAAAATAGGAGGCACTTTTTTACACAGAGAATCGTGAGGATCTGGAATCAACTCCCCAGTAATGTTTTTGAAGCTGACACCCTGGAGATTCTGGGATCAATAAGCTACTAACAACCACACGAGCAAGATGGGCTGAATGGCCTCCTCTCGTTTGTAAACTTTCTTATGTTCTTATTGATCTCAGAAGTCTGTGTTCTCCTGCAGTGGTTTCTTTACAAGGAGTTTTAATGCAGACCAGCATGAGATTAGAAAGCCTTTTGCTCTCCGGGAATGCTTTTCCAGCTCACCTCAATACTATGAGCAGTCACAGTGTTTTAATATTGAACTGAGAGATAATCTATCTGATGGATAGAAGTGTATTTGCTTCAGGTCTGTACATTTCATGGTGTGTTTTTATTGATTTGTAGAGAACTGTATCTTACTGCTTACGCACATTGTGGATTGTGGTTATATGCACCCACACCTCCTCCTTTGCGATGCTGCCCCACAGTACTCACTGTATTGAACAATCCTCAGCATGTTCTCCCACACTTTGTACTTCAGAGAGCCCAGGTGCTCGGCTACATCTATCAGCACTCCTGAAACACACTCTGGATCTTGCAGTGTGCACTCGGCTCTGCAATAATATTCAGAGTTAGTGCTTCTTTGTGTTTGCATTCAATACAATACAAGAGAGGAAGACAGGCCACATCTTACATACCTTCTCTCTGTGTCTTTGTACATCTGAAACAAATAAGGACATGAATAGAGACATTATTAAAAAAGAAACACCACTTTGATTAAAACAGCAACAAGGCTGTCCAGCTTTACATTTTGAACGCAGTGTTTATCCATTAACATATTCTCTGGAGCACCAAACCAATGAGGCACCTCTGCTGGTGGGGCATTTGGTGCCTGTTTTACTCAATTGTGGGGTAAACGTAAAAACAAACAGCAATACAAACCATGCTTGAAAAATGAAGTTCAAATGTATTCTAACATAAATGCTTGTAGAGCCTCATTCACAGTGTAGTAGTGAGTGTGCATTCACAATAAGAACATGCCACTCACAGTTAAACAATCACTACCTGCAGGAAGATGATGTCTTCAGCTTCCATCTCCTGTTCTATCACTCTGATTGTGTCTGAAAGGGATGAGCTTTCTCTTGTAAGTTTTTCAATCTTCTCTTTCATGATTCTTCCCTTTTTTTCCTCTTCCCTCCTCAGTGCAGCTATCCTGGCCTTTTCTTCATCTCGTAGAAACTGGTGAAGTTTCTTAAACTCCTCCTTTATCTGCCTCTCTGTTTGCTGGGCTTGTTTCTATACAAGAAAAGGATCACTTTGGAGTTAGTTTGGGTGTCCAGTGAAAATGTATGCCGTGTATTGTTTCTATCACTAATCTAGTTCTCTTACCTTGATGTGATCTGCTGTTTCAACCCATTCTTCTTTAACTTTATTAAAGGATTCCAGCTTGTCCTGCAAGGGCTTCAGCGCAGTCTTGAGTTCTCCCTGAAATGCAATGAAACCCAGAGCTTGCACATCACTGTTAACACATGCCTGGCTCGTAACAATATAAATGCAGTGTTTGAAAAATCTGCTCAGCGTTAGGGCTGCCACTGGCGGCTCTCATAGCAGCAAACTCCTTGAGAGTTCTGACACATCAATAAAGATTGTGACTGACTCGCAGATTCAAATGTGCTTCTAATATTTAAGAATGGAGATGAGGCAGAAGCGGGCAGTCAGAGACCTATCAGCTTTAGGCCCTCATTTATGAAGGGGCATTACATTTGGAGTTAGGTAGGGCTGTCACTGGCGGCTCTCATAGCAGCAGACCCCTTGAGAGTTCTGACACATCAATAAAGATTGTGACTGACTCGCAGATTCAAATGTGCTTCTGATATTTAAGAATGGAGATGAGGCAGAAGCGGGCAGTCAGAGATCTATCAGCCTTAGATCCTCATTTGTGAAGGGGCATTACATTTGGAGTTAGATGTAAGACAGGAGAGACAGGGGGTAAGTCAGGAGATAGAGGAGAGACAGGGTAAGAGAAGAGAGAGGGGCTAAGAGAGGAGAGAGAGGAGAGACAGGGGCTAAGAGAGGAGATACGGGGGGTAAGAGGAGAGACATCAGGTAAGAGAAGAAATGGGAGTAAGAGAGAAGAGACGGGGTAAGAGAGAAGAGGCTGGGGTTAAGAGAAGGGAGACAAGGGATAAGAGAGAAGAGACAGCGTAGCGTGTATGAATCCAATATCTTGAAGAGTTAGTTCTTTATCATGTGGAAAACAAAAGTCATATGACCCCAATTAGAGAATGCTTAACTAACAAAGCCCTCAGACTTCTCTGAAGAAGTCAGCGCAAGGATGGGCACTAAAAGAGTGTGTGATATAATGTATCTTTCAGAAGGGCTTAGACCAGAACAGGCGTGCCAGTAGAAAGACCTTGGTGTTGTAATAGAATCATCGCTGTCTATAACCAGACCGTGTGGGGAGGCAATTCAACAGGCAAACACAATGCTTGCTTATACAGTCAGCAGTGGAGAGTGAAAGTCACGGAATAAAGGGTTCACATTTACTTAGCAATTCCCCTCCCTTTTCCTGTCCTGCCTATCTCTGATAGGGGCTGTGTGAGGGTTTATAAGGGTTTAGATGTGAATTCATTATATTCTCTTGCTCTCTCTCTCTCTCTCTCTCTCTCTCTCTCTCTCTCTCTCTCTCTCGTGTGGAGGATTGTTGGAAGGGCTTGCAGAGAGGTGGAACGCCGGTGCGGTAGGACCGGGAAATTTAAAACTTAATTTATTTATCTATATATCTATTTATTTATTTATTTATTTTGTTTGTTTGTTTGATAGTTACTTAGTTGTTTTTTTTGTGTGTTTGTTTGTTCGTAGGTTAGTGGTGTGTGTGTGTGTTTGTTTTGTTTGTAGGGTGTTTGGAGATCCCGTTATGGGGTCTCGTTCAGGAGGGCTGGGGGCTCTCACCCGCCGACACGGGGTCCGTTGCCTGCCTGACCCCGGGGTTTCGGTGGAGGAGTGCCTGCTGGCAGTAGGAGAGGTGGTGGGGTTTGAGAATATTATGTCGGCGTCAAGAATGAATAAAGCGCTGGTAATATTTTTAGTGGAGGTGTCTCTGGTACACAAGCTGGTAGAGGAAGGATTTACAGTGAAAGGTGAATTTGTTCAGGTTTCCCCTCTAGTAACCCCGGTTACGAAAGTTATTATTTCTAATGTGCCTCCGTTTTTAAAAAATGAGCAATTAGAAAAGAATTTAGCTCGGTTTGGTAAACTGGTGTCCCCGATTAAGGGAATCCCGCTGGGGTGCAAAAATAACAGTGTTAGGCACATCATGTCCTTTAGTAGGCAGGCGTTTGTCTTACTAAATGATCCTAATCAAGTCATTAATGTTGCCTGGAATTTTAACGTGGAAGGGATGAATTGTGTAGTTTTTGTCAGTTCCGAAACGATGAGATGTTTTTACTGTGGAGAACAGGGACACCAGAGGAAAGCCTGCCCGAGAAAGGAGGCTAGAGCGGAGACAGGGCAGGATCAGGGCGATGCTGGCGGGGAGGAAGTCGGGGGTGTTGGGGGTGAGCGGGAGGAAGAGTCGGCTCCTGCACCGCAGCCGCAGAGCGAGCCCGTGCTGACCGAGGAGGAGGCGATCCAGAAGGAAACCGGAGCAGAACCACCAACACCACGGCCTCGCACAAAGAGACCCAGCCGCAGCCTGTCACTGACGGGTTCGGAGGATAATACCGCTACTACTGAGAATGGTGAAGAATCATTCAAGGTAGTAGCGAAAAAGACACGATTTCAACGGAAAGCTGCAGAGCTGCCGGATGGCAGAGCGCAGCCAGTGCAGAACTCCGAACCCGTGCAGACAGGGAGACTGCGGGCTCCAGAATGGGCATCAGTCCCTCCCAACGCGGAGGAAGAGAGCACAGCGCAGGGTGATCCGGGTGCTGTGCAAGACTCTCCACTTGCTGAATCTCAGCTGCCTGAAATAGTAACGGCTGTGGCAGAGGCCGGTGTCGAGGAGTCGGAGGGAGCTGCGGAGGAGCGGATTCTCGGGGGCGAGCGAGAGGACAGCGCGGACGAGATGGAGGGGGAGCTCTCTGACTCCTCGCATATCTCAGACATCCCTGATAGCCAACCCGTCAGTAAGAAAAAGTTATACACGCTTGAGCAGGTAAACGATTTTATGATAGAAACAAAAGGGAAAAGGGGAGTAGAAATAGAGAGTTTTTTCCCTGATCTAAGGTTATTTCTCCACTCTGCTCACATTATAACAGGGAAAGCCACAATAGAAGAATTTGATCAGCCAAAACGTTATAGATTAAAAAAAATTGTTCAGAAAATTAAAAAGGATCTTAAAAGTGGTTCAAAATCTCTTGTTTTAAAATGGCTGTGTTTTATGAAACTTCTTTTATTACTTGTTTTAGTTTGTTAGTTTTTTTAGCTATGATGGAAAGGTGCGTTTTTGTTTCTTTTAATCTAAACGGCTGCAGACAGTCTTTTAAGAGGGCGCAGCTAGTCGGGTTTTTAGAGCAGAAGCAGGCGGAGGTGGTGTTTCTGCAGGAAATGCACTCGGATCAGGAGAATGAGGAGGCGTGGCGAGCGGAGTGGAAGGGGCTGTGCGTGATGAGTCACGGCGCTAGTACTAGTGCAGGAGTAGCCGTGCTTTTTAAACCCAGCCTGGGGGCAGTTTTACTAGATATGGATGAAATCGAGAAAGGGAGGATTTTAAAAGTAAGAGCTAGGCTGGGCAGTACAATGTATGTTTTTATTAATATTTATGCCCCCAATAGAGGGGGGGAACGAATTTTATTTTTTAAGAAATTAAAGCAAGCTCTTTTTAATATTAATAATAATGATGTGGTGGTACTAGGAGGAGATTTTAATTGTACTGTTAATTTTAATATTGATAGAAATAATGATGAACCACACCCTCAGTCCTCCAGAGAGTTGGCTGCATTGTTAGAGTCCAGTGACCTGGTTGACATATGGAGATGCCTGCACCCCAGTTCAAGACAATACACCTGGTCTCAGTATCACACAGACTGTGTATATAGAGCAAGACTAGACCGGTTTTATACTTCTAAAAACGATTTAAATAAATTTATCAAAGCAAGAATCATCCCCAGTAGTCTCTCTGACCACCACTGTCTATTAATTACAGTAATAATTCAATCAGAACCCCACAGAGCATCTTACTGGCATTTCAATGTAAAATTATTACAAGATGTAAAATTTAAGCAACAATTCAAACTTTTTTGGATAATTTGGAAAAAAGAAAAAGCACAATATAAAGATTTAAGACAGTGGTGGGACATTGGCAAAATACAAATTAAATGTTTTTGTCAACAATATACTATAAATGCAACCAGGTCACTGAACACAGCCGTGAGAGAACTGGAGTCCAAAATCCTCCTCCTAGAGGAAAGTTTAAATTCAGAATTTAAAGAACAGACCCTGGAGAACCTAAAAGAGCAGAAAATCGCGCTGGGGAGCTTGCTGAAGGAAAGAGTGAAGGGGGCGATTGTGCGTTCCAGATTCATGGAGTTGAGAGACATGGATGCCCCCACTAGTTTCTTCTTCAACCTGGAGAGGAAGAGAGCGGACAGTAGACAGCTGTGCTGTATCAGGACTCCTGGTGGGAAAGAACTGCACACCCGGGAGGAAATCAGCAGAGAGGCGGTGCGTTTTTACAAGGAACTTTATAATAAAGAACTGTGCAACATAGAGGACACTGAGCGGCTGCTCCAGGGGTTACCCAGCCTCAGTGAGAAGGAGCAGATTCAGCTGGACGCACCGCTGACCCACCAGGAGATGACCGCCGCTGTCAAGCAGCTCTCCAGCGGAAAGGTTCCCGGGATCGATGGACTGCCAGCAGAATTTTATAATAATTTCTGGGATATAATGGGGGAGGATTTGCTCCAGGTTCTGAGAGAGAGCCTCAGCCACAAGGAACTGCCTCTTAGCTGCCGTAGGGCAGTGGTTACACTGCTGCCCAAGAAGGGAGACCTTTGCCAGCTTAAAAATTGGAGACCTGTGTCAATTTTATGTTCTGATTTAAAGATTTTATCCAAAACAATCGCTAATAGATTAAAAAGTGTTATTGGAACTGTAATACATATGGATCAAACATATTGTATACCGGGTCGCTCTATTTTTGATAACTTGTTTTTTATTCGAGATTTTTTAACTGTAAGTGATATTTGTGATTTTAATGTAGGAATGGTCTCCCTGGATCAAGAGAAGGCTTTCGACAGAGTCGACCACACCTACCTCTTTCATACACTGGAAGCCTTCGGGTTCGGTCCTGGTTTTATTTCTTATATTCGGCTTTTATATTCCAACATTTTTAGTATTTTAAAGATCAACAATGGGCTGAGTCAGCCCTTCCCAGTGTGCAGGGGTATAAGGCAGGGCTGTGCCCTGTCTGGTATGCTGTATTCACTGGTTATAGAGCCCCTGCTGCACCTGCTGAGGGTCAGGCTAGCTGGATGGACAGTGCCCTCCTCGCCCTCCACACCCTCCTCTGCCACAGTGAATGAGTTCCAGAGAGCATCTTCTGCCAGAGTAAACTGGGCAAAATGTGACACCTTCCTGTCAGGCAGCTGGGATGAGGGCACCCCTCCTTTCCTGCCTGAGGGGCTGAAATGGAACAGAACAGGCATTAAAGTGTTGGGGGTGCACCTCGGAACAGAAAACTACATGAAAAAGAACTGGGAGGGTTTGTTGGACAGGGTGAGGGGGCGGCTGCAGAGGTGGAAGGGACTGCTGGCTCAACTGTCCTTCAAGGGCCGGGTGCTTGTTATTAATAATCTGGTGGCCTCTAGCTTGTGGCACAAGCTGGTATGCCTGGACCCACCCCAGGGCCTGGTGAAGGAGATCCAGAGAGTGTTGCTGGAGTTCTTTTGGAGCGGGAGACACAGTTTGAGGCCGGCAGTCCTCTACCTCCCTAGTGATGAGGGGGGGCAGGGGCTAGTCAGCATTGCCAGCAGGGTGGCAGCCTTCAGACTGCAGGCGGTTCAGAGACTCCTGTACACTGAGGAGGAGGCTCATTGGAAGAGGCTGGCCTGTTTCCTTCTCAATAGATTTGGGGGGCTGGGGTTAGGAAAACACCTGTTTTTAATTGAGAACACCAGTTTTAGTAAAGCAGGACTTCCTCCTTTTTATCAAAGTATTTTAAAAGCCTGGCAGCTGGTGAGGGTGGAAAGGGATGTGGAGTCCTTGACAGGGCAGGACCTGTTTGAGGAGCCCCTATTTTTTAATCCACTCTTTCCAGTTAAGTTCCTCCAGTCGATGACGCTCTGTGCCAGTTTTTTAAAAGCAGGTGTAACCAGGATGGTCCACCTGTTAAACCTTGAGCTCTCCTGCTGGCTAACTGCCTCCCAGCTAACTGCACAGCTAGGCTGGCACTCAGAGAGGCTTGCAGAAAGACTGATGGGTGAGTTGAGGGGCTGCCTCTCCCCGCGGCTCAAGGCAGTCCTGAGGGAGGAGTTGTCCAGAGGCACAGAGCAGAGACAGCTTTCCTTATTTCCAGGGATGATCGTGTCACCAGCAGTAGGTGAGGAAGGTGAGGGGGGTGGAGAGAATGGAGGGACACTTTGCTTAAATTGCATAATGTGGAAGAAATTATCTTTCACACAATGAGTGGAAAGCATGTATACAAATTGTGTGTTAAAGCCATAGAGTATAGTAGGCTAAGGGGTCTGGTAGACTCTAAGTGGCGAGCTTACTTGGCTGTAGAGGAGGGGCACAGGCCGGTGTGGAGGGTGCTGTACAAGCCGCCTCTCGCCAAGAGAGTGGGGGACCTGCAGTGGAAGATTCTACACTGCATTGTGTCCACAGGCAGGTTTCTCCATAGAGTGGACCCCAGCATAAGTGAGCAGTGCGCATTTTGCTCAGCAGAGGAAACTCTCTTTCATGCCTACAGTGAGTGTGAGAGGCTAAGGCCACTTTTTAATTTACTGCAGGGAATCCTGAATAATTTAGGGGTTGTTTTTAGTAAGGAGCTTTTTATTTTTGGGGTTCTATACAGTTTTAAAATGAACAGGTGTGTTCTTGTTAATTTTTTAATTGGACAGGCAAAATTGGCTATTTTAAAGATAAGGAAAAATCAACTCTCTGGTTCTGGACTGACCAGTTTGGTGGTTCAGTTCAGGGTGCTCGTGGTCAGCCAGATCATAGTAGAGTTTGAGTATTTTAAACAGGTCAAGTAACCTGGAGGACTTTCAGGAGAGGTGGTGTGTGGGAGACTCCTTGTGTGCTGTGAGTGAGGAGGGGGTGCTCCAGTTTTTGTTCTAATTTTATTTAATTTTTGTTTTACAGTGTTTTATTTTGGCTTTTATCTGTTTTCAACAAAGAAAAAAAAAACACTGTTTAATATTGATTCTTTAATGATCCTTTTATTTTGTTTAAAATCTGTTTTTAAGGAGAACACGATGTATTTTAGGATTTTTAAATTTTGCTGAGGCAGTAGGAATCTTAACTTTTGTTGTGTTTTACCTTTATTTGAATTTTAATGGATTTTATTTGGAATATTTAAATAAAGGATCTTAAAAGTCTAAGTCTCTCTCTCTCCTCTTCTTTGATAGAGTCTGTTAGTTTAAAACAATGATATTGTAATAGGATTTGTTTTTTCACTCAGAATTTTTGGATCTTGTTGTTTAAACTGCTTCATTATAATAACCATGTATTATGTGCTGTGAAAAGTGAATACTGTGTTTACATTTTTACATAGAAATTGTTTCCATACCTTATAACCCAGTGCAGCTTCCTGAACAGGACAGAGATTGTGATTCTCATGGTTCTTTGAGGTTTGACACACAAGACAGACTGCCTCTTCATCATCCACACAGAACAGCATCAGTTTTTCCTCGTGCAGTCTGCAGAGTATTCCAGTAGGTGCTGGAGGATTCTCACTGCGTTCCTTTAAGAAGGACTCCACAATATTCCTGAGCTTGAAATCCACAGGAGGATCCCTCATTGAACCCCTGGTCCTGCACACTGCACACTCCTGAGTTTCCTTCTCTTTCCGGTACTGATCGAGACATGCTTTACAGAAGCTGTGGTTACAATGAAGAGTTACAGGATCCTTGAGAATCTCACAACACACAGTACAGGAAATATCTGCTTCCAGAGGAGAAGTGTTTGCTGCCATTTCTGCACAAAGCCACTCCTGCCTTGCTCTCTGTAAGGACTCCTTTCAAAGCCCAGAACCTCGAACTTTGTACCTGAAGATTAAAAACATGAGTCACCAGTCATGAGGCTCCATTAGCAACACTATCTTACCACTGACTTTAACCTACAGATAAGTAAATAAGAACATGCAACATGCTATTTAATATGTTCCAGATATTCATTATCCAAAACTACCCATATTGTGTTAAAAGAGGAATGATGAATTACAGGCAGCACGAGTGGAGAGGAACTGGTTTAGAGAAAAGAGGAACAATGAATTACAGACAGTGCAAGTGAAGAGAGGAACTGGTTTAGAGGAAAGGTGAATGTGTGAGTTGTTTTGGGTATTGAGACTGCATCCACACTTTAGTTTTGAAATAGACACAATTATTGTTCTTTGTTCATTTGCTTCTTTTTTGGGAGAGGTTTTCTTTGTTTTGATGTTACTGTTCGAAAGCCCTGGGCCTGTAGTAAGGTGTGTTATATACCCTGACTGACAACTCATGCTCCCTGCTTCTTTGTCGTGCTATCTGTATGTAACCTTTGGCTAGAGGTTGAAAAGATAATAAACTCTTCAGATCCGCCTCAAATAAATGAAGGAATAACAGACACAGCAGTGCAGTTAAAAACAATGTTTTTATTATCGAGTGGAACAAGAATTGAATGAGGTATCAGACAGAATCAACTTTACTAGCTAAGAAAGGTATGTTTGTGCTCATCAAATGTGCCAAGAATGTAAACTGTAGCTCTATTAGAAACTCCCTCCGACCACACGCTAAACAGGTAAACTTCAAAGTAAAAAAAAAGATAAATTAATACACACAACAGAAACAAAATGAACGTCTAAAGTAAAACACAGCAAATCAAGAAAACAACGAAAACCAAAGCAAACCCCAATACAATACTTTAAACCATAATAATCACATGATAACATGGACACAAACTCAGTTTAAAGTGAAAATTTATCCTGATTGATAACAGTCGGAGGAACAGCGTTCCAACAACCAGAGTAAAACAGTCTTCGGTAGCTTTGGTAAGGGTATTCTTAACGAGAATTGTCTAATCTTAATGTTAAGTTCATGAACTAGATACCGTAAGAGAGTACACTAGTAAGAGAAAATTTAAATAAATAAATCAATAAATAAACACTGTCAAAAGAAACAGTATACAATAAATACAGCTCAACAATAAAATAAAATACAAAACAACAGTAAGAGAAACAGTGGCTGGCACTCCAGAATTCTACAAACAAAAACACAAGGATTACAAAATAATACCACCCACAGTTTATAAAGAATCAATCAATCAATCAATCAATCTCTCTCTCTCTCTCTCTCTCTCTCTCTCTCTCTCTCTCTCTCTCTCTCGCTCTCTCTCATTGAGATTTGTGGGAGGGGTGTGTGAGGTGGTTGAGGAAGCTAGAGGTTTGTAGGAGGAAGGTTTGTTTGGATTGAGTTAATCCTTTTAATCAAGTAAAATATATATATATATATATATATATATATATATATATATATATTATTTTTTGTGAGTGGGGGGGGGGCTGACTTAGCCTCGGCAATGAGGTCTCATTCAGGGGGAGTGGCAGGTTTGACTCGCCAGTATGGCTGTCGCTGTGATCTTGACAGTGCTGTATCGGTGGAGGAATGTTTGCTTGCTGTGAGTGAGGTAGTTGTAGAAGATAAAATAAGATCAGCATCACGTATGAACAAACGATTAGTTATTTTTTTTAGTGACACTCAAGATGTAGACACATTGGTTCAGGAGGGGTTTGTGCTGAAAGGGAGTCTGGTGATGGTGTCCCCGTTAGCTACCCCAATGTCCCACCGTTCTTAAAAAATGAACTATTAGAAAAAGAACTAATGAGATACGGGAAGTTAATGTCTCCAATTAGGTTTGTACCTTTGGGATGTAAGGATCCCAAATTAAAACATGTATTATCTTTTAGAAGGCAGGTTTTTTTGTTATTAAATAATCCCTATGAAGAAATCGATGTAGCTTAGACCTTCAATGTAGAAGGGAGTCACTGTGTAGTTTTTGCGAGCACTGACACATTATGATGTTTTAAATGTGGAGCTCATGGACATCAGTGGAAAAACTGCCCGGTAAGAGAGATTGAGGGTGTACAGGAAGGACAGGGTGAGACATGTGGGGAGGCTGTCAGGGATGATCGGGGAGAGTAAGAGGATGAGCCGCTGCAGTCAGAGATATCTATGGGACCGAGTGAGCAGGCAAAGCCTGCAGTACAGTTAACACGAAAAGAAAACAAGGACAGAGATCCTGCTGACAGTCAAGGTTTTATTATGGTTGCAAAAAGGAAAAGAAATAAAAAAAATGATAAAACTGTTAAAGAAAATGAGAGTATGTTGGAGCAGAGCTCAGGAGCGGTCTCCTTGGATCTTGGGCTGGCTCAACACACCCGCTTTGAAGCGGGTGGTGGAGGGGTTATGCCTGGGTCTGATAGGAGACTGAGGTCTTTGTTGGGTGGCCACAGCACTGCGGGAGTGGAATCCCGTGGTGTGGGGGCTCTTGATTTGAACACTGGGGGGAGTCATGGTAGCTCTGGGTCTCAACATGGGGCTGCAAAGCATTTTTTAGAACAAAAGCGGGTGGGAGTAGCTTTTATTCAAGAGACGCACACAGGTCTAGATAACGAGGCTGGATGGTTGTTTGAATGGAGAGAGAAGTGTGTGCTGAGCCATGGATCGAATAATAGTGCAGGGGTAGTGGTGCTCTTTCGACCAGACATGGAACTTAATATTTTAGAAATTAAAGAGATCATTAGAGGGCGGATGATAAAAGTAAGAGCCGAGATAGGAGGCAGCATTTATGTTTTTATTAATGTTTATCATCATGTTTATCATTAGCCAAAAATGGTGATTTTAATGTGGGTCTGGTTTTTAGACCAGGAAAAAGCTTTTGACCGCGTCGACCATTGTTACCTTTTTAAAACTCTGGAAGCCTTCAGGTTTGGCCCTGGTTTTATTAAATGTATTAAGCTCTTATATAACAATGTTTTTAGTGTTTTAAAAATAAACAGTGGGTTGATTAGACCCTTTCCAGCGTGCAGGGGGATTAGGCAGGGCTGCTCCCTGTCGGGGATGCTGTACGTCATCTCTGTTGAGCCATTGCTGGCTCGGCTGAGGAGCAGGCTGGTGGGCTGGACAGTGTTAAACATGGCCCCTCAAGCCGCAGTGAGAGTGTCAGCCTATGCTGATGATATTACTGTTTTTATCAGCAGTAAGAGAGATGTTCAGGAGTTGCAGCAGAGCTTTAATATTTTTCAGAGAGCATCATCAGCAAAGATAAATTAGGCCAAAAGTGATACTTTTTTGTCAGGGAGCTGGCAGGAGGGCGGCCCTCCTTTATTGCCCCAAGTGTTGAGGTGGGGTAGGATGGGGGTGAAGGTGCTGGGAGTGTACCTTGGTACAGATAGTTATATGGGGCAAAATTGGGAGGGCCTGATAGAGAAGGTGAAGGCTCGATTAGATCAGTGGCGAGGGCTGCTGACTCAGCTGTCTTACAGAGGGAGTGTTCTGGTGATTAATAATCTGGCTGTGTCAATGTTATGGCACAGGTTGGTGTGTCTAGATCCACCGAGAAACCTAGTAGACAGCATTCAGAAGCTTTTGGTGGAGTTTTTTGGGGAGGTAAGCACTGGCTAAGGTCGGCTGTCTTGTACTTGCCTCGTGATGAGGGCGGGCAGGGGTTGGTTAGCATCGCCGGCAGGGTGGCAGATTTTAGAATGCAGGTTTTGCAAAGACTCCTGTACACTGGGGAGGGAACCCACTGGAAGAGGTTAGCCAGCCTCTTTCTAAATAAAGTGGAGGGGTTGGGATATGGCATTCATTTGTTTTTGATTAACCACCTCCCTCTGGACAGATCTTCTCTACCCCCTTTTTATCACAGTGTTTTAAAGTGTGGGGAACACTAAGAGTGCAGAGGGAGGAGAATATGACACCTCAAAATCTCTTAGAAGAACCACTATTTTTTTTATTCTCTCATTTCAGCGCAGTGCCTTCAGTCTTTAGCACTGCAGGGCAGGACAGCTTTTGATGCCTGGACTATTTTGATGGCTGAGTGCAGCTGAATTGAAAGGCATGTTGGGCTGGTGATGTGAGAGGCAGGCAGCGAAGGTGCTGAGGGAGGTGAGGGGCTGCCTGTCTCCAAAGATCAGGGAAATTACACTAAATTCCCGGAGCTGCTGGTGTCTTCTTTAGAGGGAGAAGAGGAGCAAGGGGAGGAGGAAGAAAAAGGAAGGATTTTGAAAATACACAAAATGAAACATCTAAACTTGAAAAATTTGGAAAGTAAAGAAGTGTATAAATTGTGCATAAAAATAGCCCACCGCAGAGAGTTAAAGGGGGTGGTAGATTCCAGATGGAGAGGCCACCTAGAACTAGGAGAAGAGGGGAATCCAGAATGGAGGGTACTGTATAAGCTACCTCTGGATAAGAGAGTAGGAGATCTACAGTGGAAACTAATACATGGTATACTGGGCATAGGTAGGCGCCTTTATAAAATAGATCCCAGTATTAACTCATAATGCGCTTTTTGTACAGAGGAAGAAACTGTGTTTCATGCATACAGTGAGTGTAAGAGGCTAGACTCTCTGTTTCAACTACTTAGCAGAATGTTAGAGATGCTGGGAGTTGAATACACAAAGAATATGTTTATTTTTGGAGTCCCCTACAAGAGGAGGGATAGCAATGTATGTCTAATAGTTAACTTTCTTCTAGGGCAGGGAAAACTGGCCATTCTGAAATCTCGGAAGAATAAGTTGGAAGGCTTAGGGCTGACTCAGGTGGACAGGCTGTTCAGAGTGATGGTGGTGAGCAGGCTCAAGGTGGATTTCGCCTATTTTAAATTGGTTCATGACTTATAAGGGTTCCAGATGAAGTGGTGTGTGAGAGATGCAATCTGTTCTGTGAGTGAGGAGGGAAGTATTAATGTTTTTATTAAATTTTTTTAGTCTTGTTTTTAGGAGTTTAAAATGCTGTATTTGTAGAGGTTTTTAATACTGATGTGTTGGGGAGTATTGTCTGTTTGTTTTTTTGATAGATTATTTGTTTTATAAATCTTAATAAAGGACTGTAAAAGTCTCTCTCTCTCTCTCTCAATAAATAAATATAAATAAATAAATAAATAAATACAGTACCTCCAGACGGTGCACACAAACAGGAGGCAAGATTAGAAAGCATGTTAAAACAAACAAACCATGAAACAATAACATGAAATCACACTGGGTGAAGAGGAGCAGCTACACGTTATTATTCTTAACTGCTACAGTAAAGTAGTAAACTGCACTTTACTGCTACAGTAAATACTGTTTTATTTTTTTATTTTTGAACTGAAAAGAGAAGCGTGCCATGTTAAAAAGTGAACTCTTAAGTGGTGTATATTTTTTTTGTGAAAGCGATGAAGGGACTGATTGAATACTATACTGCCTTGAACTGTTTGTTTTTTTTTAAAACGGGACTGTGAAAGATTCTGACGTACTTAATTGAAGAGCATACATTTCTGCAAACTAATTTTTTATTCTTTTTTCCCTTACAACAGAACTGCTATTGATTTTATTTTTTTTTTTTTTTTTTTAGAACGAACTATTTATATATTCTTTAATGTTCTATTCCAAAGCAGACCTTGCCAGCAACCTTTTTTTTTTTTAAAGACAGATTGTGACATTGGCTTGGACTGAGCTAAAGAGTATTTTTGTGTATGGATTTCCTTTCAAAAAAGAGGAGAGGTTAAAAGACTGAAACAGTTAAGGAAATAAACACTGTGTTGGTTGTACTAAAAACTGTTTACACTGTTACTGATTTTGTTGTGTAGTGATGGTGCCGATATTGCGTATATGTGTAACTTGAAATGTTAAAGTTGAGATTTATTATTCTTAACTGAGGGGTTTATAAGCTGAGAGTATTTTGTAGTTTGGTGTATAACTCTTGTTACTGATATTTGGTTAATTGGGTAGCTGTCATCTGATAGAAGTGCACCAAATTTAGAGTCAACAAGACTTTCATATTTCTCCAGCTTTTCTCCCCAAGTGAAAATAATTGCTGTTGGTGAAAAAAAACAATAACACAAATCAAAGGAAAGTTAAAAATTTTTCATGCTGCAATAGAGTTTGTTTGTTTACACTCTTGAGTTGTGGAGCAAAGGTTTCTTGTAAAGTGCTGTTAGGGGATATCTTTCAAAGTTATTTCCTATTATCACTGACGTGAGGGTTATATAATAGACAAGATAGTCTTATTTGCTGGGACTTGTTTTTACCCGTTTGCTGTATTGTAATAATTCAATGGCTTGGAATGCCTATTAACCAATCAGGATGCAGATATCTTCAAACTCATTTTAAAACACCTGTAAGACACCTTGGATAAAGGGCCCTTTTTGACCTGAAGGACCAGGTGTCAGAAATGGCGTTTAGATAAAGGGGTATTCAGAAAAGAAAATAGAAGGCAATTTTTTTTTTTTTACACAGAGAATTGTGGGAGTCTGGAACCAACTCCTAGTAATGTTGTTGAAGCAACACCCTGGGATCCTTCAAGAAGCTGCTTGATGAGATTTTGGGATCAATAAGCTACTACCCAAATGAGAAAGATGAGCCAAATGGCCTCCTCTCATTTGTGAACTTTCTTATGTTCTTATGAAAGACAACAAATACAATACCACTCTTAGTTTTTGAGCATTGTATCTTGCTAAACTTTCATGGATTGATGTTGTTCTGTGAAAACGTATTACATTTACTGAAATAAAAATGACCAAATTCCCATTGGGCTTATTTTATTTTAGATTCTATTGATTTTTAACACTAGAACCGCCTTGGCAGCCAGTTAGACAGTTTTCACTTTTTAAATTAAAATTACTCTGCATGTGTGAAAGACAAGCTGCTGCCGTTCTTCACTTTTCCTAAATACATGTATTAAATGCTAGTGATGCACCAAATCCAAGTGTTAGAAGGGAAGGGGGAAGAAATCGACAGAAGAACGGAAGGGAGACCGTATCAAAACAAGAACAAAAACTCAGGTAAGACAACCATTAAATGTATTTATCTAAATGCTAGAAGTATCAGAAACAAAATTCTAGAACTTGAAGCTACTGCACTAACAGGTAACTATGATGTGATAGGTGTTACAGAAACGTGGTTGTCTGAGAGTGATGGGGACGAATATAATATTTGTGGGTATACACTGTATAGGAAAGACAGGCAGGACAGAAGAGGAGGAGGGGTAGCGCTATACATAAGAAACAGTCTTGAAGCCCAGGTGTTAAACCTGGACAAAGAAAATAAAACCGAATCAATATGGGTCAGAATAACAGACAAAAATTCAAAAGGCATAATAATAGGAGCATGTTATAGACCACCAGATTCAGATGGTGAGCAAAATAATCTGTTATACAATGACATTAGAAATGCGTGTAGCAAAGGAGAAGCCATGCTAATGGGGGATTTCAACTTACCCCAAATAAAATGGGAAAACCCGGTGGGTAGCACGAAGGATGAAATAGAAATGGTGGAAATGACAAATGACTGCTTCCTAACACAATTTGTCAAGGCACGACTAGAGGGGAGGCATGCCTTGATTTAGTCTTTTCAAATAACGAAGATAGAATAACTAAAACAGAGGTCAGAGAACCACTGGCAAACTCAGACCACAACATGGTCTCATTTGAAGTGTTTTTTAAAACCCCAAAAGTAATGACTAAAGCTAAGGTTTACAATTTTAGAAAAGCAAACTATGAAGGTATGAAACAGAGACTAATAGAAGTAGACTGGAGTAAAATAGAGAAAACACCCATAGAAGAAGGATGGTTGTTCTTCAAAAATGTAGTACTACATCCCAAAGGTAGACAAATCTAAATGTAAACCTAAATTGCCAAAATGGTTTAATAGATCAATTAAAAAAAATATTCAGCGAAAAAAGGCACTTTACAGAGCATTAAAAAAGTACCAAAAAGAAAGTTCGCAAAAAGAGTACACAGAACTGCAAATGCAAGTCCAAAAGGAAGATAGAAAGGCCAAGAGACAAATAGAAATGAACATTGCTAAGGGAGCTAAAACCAATTCCAAAATGTTTTTCCAATATTACAACAGCAAGCGAACATTCAAAGAGGAGATTAAATGTTTAAGAGATACAAATGGCAAAATCGTAGATGAAGAAAAAAAAATAGCAAATATATTAAATGATTACTTTTCACAAGTTTTTACAAAGGAAGATACTGACAACATGCCCCACATGTCATCCAGTTCCTATCCAGTTTTAAATAACTTTAGCATAACCGAGGCAGAAGTCTTAAAGGGACTAGGAGCTCTTAAAATAAACAAATCCCCTGGGCCGGATGAGATCCTCCTAGTAGTACTCAAAGAAATGAAAGAAGTAATTTACAAACCGCTAACCAAGATCATGCAGCAGTCTCTTGACACAGGGGTGGTACAGACAGACTGGAAAATTGCAAACGTAATACCAATCCACAAAAAGGGATACAAAACTGAACCAGGTAACTACAGACCAGTAAGCCTGACTTCTATTATATGCAAACTTATGGAAACTATAATAAGATCCAAAATGGAAAATTACCTATATGGTAACAGGGTCCTGGGAGACAGTCAACATGGTTTTAGGAAAGGGAGATCGTGTCTAACTAACTTGCTTGATTTTTTTGAGGATGCAACATCGATAATGGATAATTGCAAAGCATATGACATGGTTTATTTAGATTTCCAGAAAGCTTTTGACAAAGTCCCGCATAAAAGATTAATTCTCAAACTGAACGCAGTTGGGATTCAAGGAAACACATGTACATGGATTAGGGAGTGGTTAACATGTAGAAAACAGAAAGTACTTATTAGAGGAAAAACCTCAGAATGGAGTGTGGTAACCAGTGGTGTACCACAGGGATCAGTATTAGGTCCTCTGCTATTCCTAATCTACATTAATGATTTAGATTCTGGTATAGTAAGCAAACTTGTTAAATTTGCAGACGACACAAAAGTAGGAGGAGTGGCAAACACTGTTGCAGCAGCAAAGGTCATTCAAAATGATCTAGACAAGATTCGGAACTGGGCAGACACATGGCAAATGACATTTAATAGAGAAAAGTGTAAGGTACTGCACGCAGGAAATAAAAATGTACATTATAAATATCATATGGGAGATACTGAAATTGGAGAAGGAATCTATGAAAAAGACCTAAGAGTTTTTGTTGACTCAGAAATGTCTTCATCTAGACAATGTGGGGAAGCTATAAAAAAGGCTAACAAGATGCTCGGATACATTGTGAAAAGTGTTGAATTTAAATCAAGGGAAGTAATGTTAAAACTGTACAATGCACTAGTAAGACCTCATCTTGAATATTGTGTTCAGTTCTGGTCACCTCACTATAAAAAAGATATTGCTGCTCTAGAAAGAGTGCAAAGAAGAGCGACCAGAATTATTCCGGGCTTAAAAGGCATGTCATATGCAGACAGGCTAAAAGAATTGAATCTGTTCAGTCTTGAACAAAGAAGACTACGTGGCGACCTAATTCAAGCATTCAAAATTCTAAAAGGTATTGACAGTGTCGACCCAAGGGACTTTTTCAGCCTGAAAAAAGAAACAAGGACCAGGGGTCACAAATGGAGATTAGACAAAGGGGCATTCAGAACAGAAAATAGGAGGCACTTTTTTACACAGAGAATTGTGAGGGTCTGGAATCAACTCCCCAGCAATGTTGTTGAAGCTGACACCCTGGGATCCTTCAAGAAGCTGCTTGATGAGATTTTGGGATCAATAAGCTACTAGCAACCAAACGAGCAAGATGGGCCAAATGGCCTCCTCTCGTTTGTAAACTTTCTTATGTTCTTATGTTCTTATGTGTTTGAGATTAGGCTGAATTCCAAATCCATCTCAAAAGATTCAGCTGAATACCAAATCTACATAAACTGTCAAGAGAACTGAAGGAAACTGTTTACTGACAAACAGACTGGCAGCTAGTAACAAGGGACACGCACAATCTATAGTTTTGAGCCTTATAGTTCATAGTATTTTTATTACTGAATGGAAATATATCCATGAATAAGATTTCAGTTTGAAACTTACACAATTTACTGCTAGCCACCTCCCCAAATGTCCAAATACAGAACTGTTTACTTTACCTTTAGAAGATAGGAGAGCTGCATCTTTGCCATAACCCACTATTTTCTTTCAAACTGTGTCACCTGATCTGAGAGTAGGGTTGTCAACAGGCTCCAGAAATGTTAACCTACTGTGTGGTTCAGGGGGTGGTACTAGGCCTGTGCTCCCTATCATCTTCTTCCACTAATTAAATCTATTCTATTTAAACATTAGTCTCCTCCTCCTAGTTGTCTTGTGTTTTTCGTTCAGGTGTAAACCAAAGCAGACTGCAAGACGCATTGATTTTTGTTAAACCAGCAAAGAGAAAAAATGGATTCCTTACAGCAACTCTCTTCAGATTCAGAGGACTCCCAGGAGTTTTTGTCTGTAGCAGATTATTCCCCTGCAGCTTCAAATCAGGGTCAAATCATTCCTCCATTCCAGTCTCCATTCAGTGGCTCTGTGAGATCCGATCAGTTGCCTCCCAACCAAGATCCTATCAGTACTCCAGCTTCCCAAGGAGCTAATCTTCGTCTTTCTAAGCGACTCTGGGCTCAGGATGCTCCTCTAGAGTGGCTACACTGGAAGGACTGGACTTTAAATAAACGTATAAAGTCCCTTCTTACTAACAGAAACACGATTCCAGCAGGTAGCGATTGAGAATCTCTATTCTCTATTGCAGAACCTGTTTTCCCTCCTAAAAAAGCTCCCCAGCTATGCTCAGCCATTCAGCAGCCCCAACCAGACAGAAGGCAGTCTGTGTAGGAACAATTAATCCCAACAGCAAGCACTTCAAAACAGCAGCTCATTTGCCGACTCATTATCCTCGGTCAATACCCAACTGAGTGATTTACGTAAAAGTGTGTCTAATATTGAACAAGAAAAACAAACTGCTGCTGTTACTCCAGTCGCAGCTACAGTTACTTCCGGTTCTGCTCTATCATTGGCACCTTCAGTAGATCCTCCCGTCTTCAACATCGCCACTACTCTAGATTTTGGTTCCTCCTCCCCAACCAAAGCTAGGCGGCATTCAATATCTCTACAAATTCGGCGCAGTATAATTGAAAGCAAGGACATTAATCTTGTTTCTTTACTAATGGCAACATCACAATTCCTAGATCACAGAGTAGTGGATTGCAGAGATCTGTCAGTTAAAATCCAGAGATCCGAGATTACTTAAAAATCTAACATTGGAGGAATTCGTCATTGCTTCCTCCATATTTAGAGATGTGCTATGCTCCATTTATCCTAAGGCACAGCTGAATTAGACTCCTACAAGTATTATATCGTGGAACTGTCTGTCAGATACGGAGGGACTATGTTCCTCAAATATCATAAAGCATTCTCAGCAAAAGCAGCAGCCACATTGGCATCGGACAACCATTTAAGCATTTGACCAAACCCAATCCAGATTTATTTAACCAGATTTTTGGCGGCCTCAGAGCTAACGCATGCGGGGTCTGTGCTTCCACGGGTCACTCAACATCCCTCTGCCCTAAGGCTGCTATAGCATCTACTTCTAAAGCAGCACCTGGTATTACCACTAATTATTCAAACAGATCTTCATTCCTCAGCTCTACCCGATCAATCCACAAGACAAGACAAATTATCATTACCCATTATCATTCCGGCTTTATATAATGAATTAAAAAATCATCCTATCAATTTCACCAATTTCTTGACAGATAAAAAATAGGTTTTGAACTGGTCTCACACAAATTCCTTCTTCCTCGTTTCAAAGTAAAAAGGAAAGTTTTACTTTGCCACTCAATTAACTTTCGGCTGCCGCAGCAGCCCAATTATATTTGATACTCTGTCTGAAGTATTATGCTGGATACTGCTCAATGCATACTGATGTAGGAGGAAGGAATTCACAGCAGTCCGTTGTCTTTGTAGTAGGGTAAAGCTTTTAATCTCGAGCCCAGGAGGTTATACAAGTGGTACAACACAAGGCAAGCCACAGGTTACAACTCCTTTTATACCTCATTACAATTACAAATTCAGTCCCGGTCCCCCTTCCCATTATTGGATAAGTTTCCTGCGTAGGTGTGCAGATCCAGTTGTCATCTGATGATTGGAGGTAGGGCTGGTCTTCACTGGCCGCAGGGCCGAGCTGTTCTAGCAGATTCTTCTCTGTCTGTCTGAAGTTGTGTTTATGTCTCTCTGTGTCAATGCAGCTTGTCACATAGACAGTTTGTGGTTTAGCTAAGGCATCCTGTTCTGCCCTATGCAGACAGCCTGTGGTTAAGCTAGGCTTCCTGTTAGTGCTAAACTAGGTCTGTGCAGACAGTTAAGCGCACAATATTTAACCCCTTTTTCTATTACAGCTGGCAACGTAGAAACATATGCATTCTCAACTACACATTAACACTTGACTGACCTAAAATCCTACTTCACCTACCATGTTCCATTTCTGCTTCACCGCTTGATGACTTTTTATTGATCTCCCCTCCATCTGATCCGCCAGCAGAAGCAATTACTAAACTCAAGAGTTTGTTTTCAGAAGTTGGCGTCCCGCTCTCAAAGGCTCCTTCATTCTCTGGAATTTCTTGGAATCATTCTGGACATGGACAAATTTGAAGACAGCTTCCCTGAGTCCAAAATCAATTATATTTGATTTCTTATTCAGAACTTTCAGATTAGTAAAACAATCAGAAAACGTGCTCTGCGATAATATAGCTACAGTTCATATTATAAATAAATGCCATTCCAGTTCCGCTCTTATCATGCAGTTACTGTAGCGGCTTTCAGTATCCAACAATTTTCTAATACAAGCTTGCCATCTACTGAGCATATGTAATAATAGAACATAAGAACATAAGAAAGTTTACAAACGAGAGGAGGCCATTCGGCCCATCTTGCTCGTTTGGTTGTTAGTAGCTTATTGATCCCAAAATCTCATCAAGCAGCTTCTTGAAGGATCCCAGGGTGTCAGCTTCAACAACATTACTGGGGAGTTGATTCCAGACCCTCACAATTCTCTGTGTAAAAAAGTGTCTCCTATTTTCTGTTCTGAATGCCCCTTTTTCTAAACTCCATTTGTGACCCCTGGTCCTTGTTTCTTTTTTCAGGCTGAAAAAGTCCCTTGCGTCGACACTGTCAATACCTTTTAGAATTTTGAATGCTTGAATTAGGTCGCCACGTAGTCTTCTTTGTTCAAGACTGAACAGATTCAATTCTTTTAGCCTGTCTGCATATGACATGCCTTTTAAGCCCGGAATAATTCTGGTCGCTCTTCTTTGCACTCTTTCTAGAGCAGCAATATCTTTTTTATAGCGAGGTGACCAGAACTGCACACAATATTCAAGATGAGGTCTTACAAGTGCATTGTACAGTTTTAACATTACTTCCCTTGATTTAAATTCAACACTTTTCACAATGTATCCGAGTATCTTGTTAGCCTTTTTTATAGCTTCCCCACATTGCCTAGATGAAGACATTTCTGAGTCAACAAAAACTCCTAGGTCTTTTTCATAGATTCCTTCTCCAATTTCAATATCTCCCATATGATATTTATAATGTACATTTTTATTTCCTGCGTGCAGTACCTTACACTTTTCTCTATTAAATGTCATTTGCCATGTATCTGCCCAGTTCTGAATCTTGTCTAGATCATTTTGAATGACCTTTGCTGCTGCAACAGTGTTTGCCACTCCTCCTACTTTTGTGTCGTCTGCAAATTTAACAAGTTTGCTTACTATACCAGAATCTAAATCATTAATGTAGATTAGGAATAGCAGAGGACCTAATACTGATCCCTGTGGTACACCGCTGGTTACCACACTCCATTCTGAGGTTTTTCCTCTAATCAGTACTTTCTGTTTTCTACATGTTAACCACTCCCTAATCCATGTACATGTGTTTCCTTGAATCCCAACTGCGTTCAGTTTGAGAATTAATCTTTTGTGCGGGACTTTGTCAAAAGCTTTCTGGAAATCTAAATAAACCATGTCATATGCTTTGCAATTATCCATTATCGATGTTGCATCCTCAAAAAAATCAAGCAAGTTAGTTAGGCACGATCTCCCTTTCCTAAAACCATGTTGACTGTCTCCCAGTACCCTGTTACCATATAGGTAATTTTCCATTTTGGATCTTATTATAGTTTCCATAAGTTTGCATATAATAGAAGTCAGGCTTACTGGTCTGTAGTTACCTGGTTCAGTTTTGTTTCCCTTTTTGTGGATCGGTATTACGTTTGCAATTTTCCAGTCTGTCGGTACCACCCCTGTGTCAAGAGACTGCTGCATGATCTTGGTTAGCGGTTTGTAAATTACTTCTTTCATTTCTTTGAGTACTACTGGGAGGATCTCATCCGGCCCAGGGGATTTGTTTATTTTAAGAGCTCCTAGTCCCTTTAACACTTCTGCCTCAGTTATGCTAAAGTTATTTAAAACTGGATAGGAACTGGATGACATGTGGGGCATGTTGTCAGTATCTTCCTTTGTAAAAACTTGTGAAAAGTAATCATTTAATATATTTGCTATTTTTTTTTTCTTCATCTACGATTTTGCCACTTGTATCTCTTAAACATTTAATCTCCTCTTTGAATGTTCTCTTGCTGTTGTAATATTGGAAAAACATTTTGGAATTGGTTTTAGCTCCCTTAGCAATGTTCATTTCTATTTCTCTTTTGGCCTTTCTAACTTCCTTTTTGACTTGCGTTTGCAGTTCTGTGTACTCTTTCTGCATACTTTCTTTTTGGTCCTTTTTTAATGCTCTGTAAAGTGCCTTTTTTCGCTGAATATTTTTTTTAATTGATCTATTAAACCATTTTGGCAATTTAGTTTTACATTTAGATTTGTCTACTTTAGGGATATAATTGTTTTGCGCCTCTAGTACTACATTTTTGAAGAACAACCATCCTTCTTCTGTGGGTGTTTTCTCTATTTTACTCCAATCTACTTCTGTTAGTCTCTGTTTCATACCTTCATAGTTTGCTTTTCTAAAATTGTAAACCTTAGCTTTAGTCTTTACTTTTGGGGATTTAAAAAACACTTCAAATGAGACCATGTTGTGGTCTGAGTTTGCCAGTGGTTCTCTGACCTCTGTTTTAGTTATTCTGTCTTCGTTATTTGAAAAGACTAAATCAAGGCATGCCTCCCCTCTAGTGGGTGCCTTCACAAATTGTGTTAGGAAGCAGTCATTTGTCATTTCCACCATTTCTATTTCATCCTTCGCGCTACCCACCGGGTTTTCCCATTTTATTTGGGGGAAGTTGAAATCCCCCATTAGTATGGCTTCTCCTTTGCTACACACATTTCTAATGTCATTGTATAACAGATTATTGTGCTCACCGTCTGAATCTGGCGGTCTATAGCATGCTCCTATTATTATGCCTTTTGAATTTTTGTCTGTTATTCTGACCCATATTGATTCGGTTTTATTTTCTTTGTCCAGGTTTAACACCTGGGCTTCAAGACTGTTTCTTATGTATAGCGCTACCCCTCCTCCTCGTCTGTCCTGCCTGTCTTTCCTATACAGTGTATACCCACAAATATTATATTCGTCCCCATCACTCTCAGATAACCACGTTTCTGTAACACCTATCACATCATAGTTACCTGTTAGTGCAGTAGCTTCAAGTTCTAGAATTTTGTTTCTGATACTTCTAGCATTTAGATAAATACATTTAATGGTTGTCTTACCTGAGTTGTTGTTCTTGTTTTGATGCGGTCTCCCTTCTGTTTTTTTGTTGATTTCTCCCCCCTTCCTTTCTAGTTTAAATGCTCTCTCTCATTTACATATAGCCAAATTTCAAAGATTGATTCCTACAGCTCTGCCCCCAGCAGCAACTCCTCAGTTCAACCAGCTCCTTTTCAACTGAATCCAACCATCAATAAGCTACTTAATTCAGCTCAAGATTACATCGCTTCAGCACTTGCTCCTTCTAACAGATCTTCTTACTCTATAGGTTGGGCTTGTTACACAACCTTCTGCTCTCAAAATAGGATCAATCCTACTTTTTTCAACCACAATTGGATCATGGCTTTTACAGTTTATGCAAAGGATTATCTGTACCTGGCACTAGTTATAATTAAACCCTATTTTTCTGGAATTCAACACCAGTTTCTCTTGATGTCTATTTCTTCTCCAACCTTATTATCAATCCCAACCATTCGTCTCCTCCTGCGAGGAATTTCCAAGAGCTCGCTGGCTGCTTCTACCACTCGCTTGCCTACCTCTGTTGGCATTCTTGGCAGCATGATTTCAATTCTCCGACAAGACTGTTTTTCTCCAATTGGTGACCTAACAATGGAAGCATTATGTCTTTCTGCATTTTTTGGTTTTTCTATTTCCAGTTTTCCCACTCTGGGTACTCACTGCAGCAACCTTACTCATATTCTGGATTCTCATTTTATTCTCTTTCTTTGCATTTAAATAACTGATCAGCTTCGGCAAGGACAATGTATTCAACTTTCAAAAATTAACTCTCCTCTATGCCCATATTCTTCCATGCTAAAATACATTACAGAACTTAAACCTAAATATCCTTCCGATTCCATATTCTTCAATGCAAGCGGGTCTGTTGTTTCAAGGCATTAGTTTTCTTCTCAGATCTCCGCTTTGGTTTCCAGAGCAGGTCTTCCCCCACAACTCTACACTCCGCATTCATTCAGAATCAGGGCAACCACTTCAGCAGCAGCTGCAAAGATTAACACGCATCTAATTAAAAATCTGGGATGCTGGACCTCATCAGCAGTCGAAGTTAACATTCGTTCTTCACCAGCCGAAATAGCCCATCAGTTCATTGCTAAAGCTGGGACGAACTTTCTGCATTGGCCACCAAAGGTTTCTTCCTTTAAAATGATGATAATATTAAATAAAACAAAGGGGGGTTTTCCTTCCCACTGTGCAGAGGGTCCGCACGTAGTCAGTAGGGTACAGTTACTAACCCCTGTGTCACAATAAGCATTTTTCTTTTGTGTTAAATGTTTTCTTTCTTTTTCTTTTTATATGCATTGGTGGTTCTCTCTTTTTTTTTCCTATAAATGTCTTCAGCGGGGGGCAGGGAGTCCATCTTTTGGGGGGGGTTAGTGATTCCACTTTCTCCAACCCTTTGTTAAGCGTCACTTCATTTACCTCATATAGGAGGATTCTCTGTGAGTCAGAGGGGACTTCCGGCCCCGCCCTTCCTTTAGCATGCATGGTCCTTTGTCTACTTCTCTTTCAGGCTCTGATGCCTCTATTCATATGAGGTCCCCAAGTGGTGGAACTCCTCTTGTTTGTCAGGTCTCCTCAAAGACGGAGAGCCCTGTCCTGTTTGTCTGGTCTTCTCAGTGACGGAACCCCCCTTCTATTATGTTGGGCTTTTGAAGATGCAGAACACCCCACTCTGTGTGTATTAACATCTTCTAAATTTGTTTTCTTTCTGGTTTGCGAGCTTCTTCATATGTCAGGTAACCTCAAAGACGGTGCCCTTCTTTGTATGTCGGTTCACCTCAAAGACGGTGGCCCCCCTCCTGTATGTCAGGCATCCTCAGCAACGGAACCCCCCTACTGCATATGTTGGGTTTCCTCAATGACGGATCCCCTCTTATATGCCTTTGAAGGACAGAGCCTCTCTTTATATGTTATTTGTTACTAACTTTAAGTCCTAAAACTTCTCAGCAGGTGGCCTTGTTCCGCCCCGTGAATCTTTATACACTTTAAGGAAAGTCAAGTTTTGTAACTCACCTCTCTAAACTGCAATGTATTTAGTAAAGTGAGAGTGAATTGTGCAAACTGTCGCAAAATGAGCTATGAGGAAAACATTACAGTGATGAGTGACCTGAATCTCCCTGCAAAATGAAACCCACATTAATTTAAATGCACAGTGTGTGTAACTGTGGCAGAGTGGCTGGTGAATGGGGAACAGGTGTAGCGGTGATGAGGTGCAGGAGTGAAAGCAGACAATTGTAATCCTTTTGAAAAGTGCTTTATTTGTAACCATGTGTAAAGCACGGGGATAACAAAACAGGGCACAGTCCCGAACAAAATCGAACACACGGTCACCAGTCCTGGGTGAGTGTAGACATGCTTGTGGTGAGTGACGACACGAGTAATTTGTGACAGTTGGCGCAGTAGTGATCCAGATCGTGCTGACCCTCGGCGACAGCTCTGGATTTGTGGGTTAACTGTCTAGTGGTGCAAAAACACAGACAATTACAAACACAGACACGACACAATACACAACAAGTATTTCCTTTAACAAGAGCTCCTCTCTCGGTCCTTCTCTCTCCAAGTGTTTACCCAAACGAAGGAAAAGATCAGCGTTACCCTGGCCCCTATATGCAATCCCGCATGACATCTTGGTAAACGGTTGCACCTGCCTTATTGCTTGCAGCTGCCCCTCGTTTACCTTTCAGGTCAATACAGTCTTACAACAGAGTCTCGCTTCTTTCCAGGCTGACCAACTTCCCGATCCCGGAAACGAACTGTCAGGCCAGCCCTTCCAGATACTTCTCCTCCCGTTCTTTAGCATCCTCACAGGTCGGGAGGGAGATTTATCACCAGAAATCATTATCTTTCTGTCACAGTAACACATAGCAAATAAGCTATGAAATAGTTTAAAATTATTTGAATAAAACACAGCAGCTCCCAAATGGTTCAACTTGTACTGGCATATTACAGTAGCGGAACATTGTATTTACTAAGGCATATGTGACAGGTTACTCCATGATGTGATGTGACAGTGCTGGTGCATACGGGGGTATGTTTGGATTCAGCCGCTGCGTGACGTGTTTAGTGAATGCGCCAACAGTAGTTTAGGGCGTTGAGAGCTGCGAACGCGTTCTTGTTGTTAAATACAAAAGTTACATTCAATACCAGATTTGTGTGTCTTATTTAAATAAGAACTGCACACATTGGAGGGATGTATTAAAATGGATGTGTGTCTGGGCAGATACAGGATCCTGATTCAGTTCACTGAATTCTAAGTATTCGGCCGAATCCGAACCCTGCTCAAAAAGTAAGTATTCGGACCGAATCCGAATTCTGATTTGGTGCATCCCTAATTTTATATATATATACATATATATATATATATATATATATATATATAGAGAGAGAGAGAGAGAGAGAGAGAGAGAGTAATACAGCATGGAGGGGGTTAATATTCTCCACGCAGAAAACATGTGCATATGCACATTTTGTTAATTGTTTTATTATTAATTATCCACTGCACCTGGTAGCTATTGTTAAATTAAACCCAGGCACAGGGTATTTAAGAGAGGCAGTTAAACTGCTTGAGGCTGCTGAGTAGAGGGAGACAGAAGGTGTGCTCTGTTTTCGAGCAGTAGAAAGTAAAGTACGGCGATTTGTGTGTGTGACAGGTAAACGGCTTAGCCGTCCTGTGTTAGTTAGGTTCCAGTGTGTTGTAGTTAGTGCTCAAGAAAGAGCTAGGTGTTTGTTTTGTTTATTTTGTTTGTGTATTAAAAATAGCACGTAAGCATTTAAACTCCATTTCTGGTGTCCTGGGTCTAAATTAAAATTAAAACCCCTGTGCTGTGGAAGCTCCCAGTTTGCACCAATGAAAGAAATTGCCCTAACAAGGACACAATTACCTTACCATTGGCCTCAACCTGTGAACCATTAAAGTTGCTGTCACATTTTCTGGATAAAAACAACCCACTGTTGAAGGATCATTGGTAAGGCTGTGAATCTGAAGGAAAATGAAGACGAAAAAGCATTCTACAGAAGTTAGAGATAAAGTAATACAAATGCATAGATTAGGGAAAGGGTACAAAATAATATCCAAGTGTTTGGATATCCCAGTGAGCACAGTTGGATCAATAATCAGGAAGTGGAAGCTGCATCACACCACCTAGGCACTGACAAGAAAAGGCTGTCCCTCAAAACTCAGTGCTCAAACAAGAAGGAGACTTGTGAGAGAAGCCACAGAGAGGCCAACAATCACTTTGAAGGAGCTACAGAGTTCAGTGGCTGGGCGTGGACCAGTCAACCATATCAAGAGCTCTGCATAACACTGGCCTGTATGGGAGGGTGGCAAGAAAGAAGCCGTTACTCAAAAAGTACCATCTGAAAGCACGTCTGGAGTTTTCCAGAAAGCATGAGAGTGACCCAGCTGCGATGTGGGAAAAAGGTTTTGTGGTCATATGTGACCAGATAGAGCTTTTTGGCCAAAACTCAAAGCGCTATGTGTGGCGCAAACCTAACACTGCCTCAAGACACATCATCCCTACAGTGAAGTATGGTGGTGGCAGCTTCATGCTGTGGGGATGCTTCTCATCAGCAGGGACTGGACAAATTGTTACAATTGAAGGAAGAATGGATGGAGCAAAATACAGGAAAATACTGTTAAAGGAAAAAAGTTTTTATTGAGAAAAAATATATATATTAAAAATAGAAAACTGAAAGATCATAACTGGATAAGTCTCCACCCCCCTGAGTTAATACTTGGTGGAAGCACCTTTGGCAGCAATTAGCAATTGTCAGTCTGTTGGGATAGGTCTCTACCAACTTTGCACACGTAGATTTGGCAATATTTGACCACTCTTCTTTACAAAACTGTTCAAGTTCCTTGGGGAGCATTGGTGGACAGCAATCTTCAAGTTATGCTGCAAATTTTCGATTGGATTTAGGTCGGGGCTCTGACTGAGCCACTCAAGGACATTTACCTTTTTGTTCCTTAGCCACTCCAGTGTAGCTTTGACTGTCATGCTGAAAGCTCTATTCATTTTCCCTTCTATCCTGATAGCCCCATAACATGATGCTGCCACCACCATGCTTGACAGTAGGGATGGCGTTCTTTGGATGATGCACTGTGTTGGGTTTGCGCCAAACATAACACTTCGCTTTTTAGGCCAAAAAGTTCCATTTTAGTTTAGTCAGACCACAAAACTTTTTGCCACATGGCTACAGAATCTCCTGAATGTTTTTTTGCATACTTCAAACGGAATTCAAGGTGGGCTTTCTTGAGTAATGGCTTCCTTCCAGGCAACACAAATAGTGGAACCGAGCAGTAAAGCAAGAGAAAAAACACTTCACAACAGTTGAGTGTAAAATCAATGCAAAGTTTATTAGTGGCTTCTGAGTAGTGAAATGTGTAAAGGTGTTCTCTTTGAATAGCATGATCTACACTTCACACTTTCTTATAGGATGCAATTGATACACAATTGTGGCAAAGTGGTTGGTAAGGGGAACAGGTGTAGCAGTGATGCGGTGCAGGAGTGATGAACAGACAATAGTGATTCAGTGAACAAGTGTTTATTTGTGCCGTTTCCAGGTCTGGTGACCATCAAATAAAAAATCCCCGGCAGTACACAACAATATGTAAAGCACGGGGATAATGAAGAACACAGTACAGTCTCACACACAAACAAAGGCACAGTCACCAGTCCTGGGTGATATTCAAACGTGCAGGTGCTCTGTGCAGTGGTGCTCCGGATAGTGCTTTACGTGGCGACAGCTCCGGAGGTGTGCGCTAACTGTCTAGTGGTGCGAAAAAGACAGACAATTATAAACAAAGACAACACACAACACGTAATACGCTCTGAGAGCTCCTCTCTCAGTCCTTCTCTCCTCACGTTACCCAAACGAAGGAAAAGATCAGCGTTACCCTGGCCCCTATATATAATCCCGCATGATATTTAGGTAAAAGGTTGCAGCTGCCTTATTACTTGCAGCTGCTTCTCGTTTACCTTTCAAATCAATAAGGTCTTACAACAGAGTCTCGCTTCTTTCCAGGCTGACCCACTTCCCTGACCCAGAAACAAACTGTCAGGACAGCCCTTACAGATACTTCTCCTCTCGTTCTTTAGCGCCCTCACAGGTCGGGAGGAAGATTCATCACCAGAACTCATGTTTCCGTCACAACAATATATAAAGCTTTAAACTTTCTGTTCTAATGGCAGTGCTGATTTATATGTACAGAGCTGGCAAAAGGTTCAGCATCACCTCAAATTTTTGGTATAATTAAAAAAAAAAAAAAAAAAAAAAAAAAAACTGTTTCGAAGAAGATGCATCTTGTATGAACAGAATTCAGAACTTTAATTTAATATTGTGTATTCAAAGAAACTACACACTGATACTGCAAAAGTCTACAGGATACCACATTAGTAGCAAGTCTTCCCAGCGACAGCGAGTGGAAGCGACAGCGAGTGGGAGAAGTACAGCGTGGAAAAGTACAGAGCAGTTTCGAAGCAGAAAGGAGAAATTGCACCTTGAATTGCTTTAATCAGAAAACAGAGGACATTGGGGAAACACAGCCGCGTGTGTTTTTCTGATAACAAACAAGCTGAAACTCGGAGCAGCTGATTCAAATTCAGCGGCGTTCTGAGACACGGGCGAGGGGAGGAGCCAACAGCACAGCAGAACAACGCAGTTAAACGAGGCAGTCTTCCCAGCGACAGCGAGTGGAAGCGACAGCGAGTGGGAGAAGTACAGCGTGGAAAAGTACAGAGCAGTTTCGAAGCAGAAAGGAGAAATTGCATCTTGAATTGCTTTAATCAGAAAACAGAGGACATTGGGGAAACACAGCCGCGTGTGTTTTTCTGATAACAAACAAGCTGAAACTCGGAGCAGCTGATTCAAATTCAGCGGCGTTCTGAGACACGGGCGAGGGGAGGAGCCGACAGCACAGCAGAACAACGCAGTTAAACGAGGCAGTCTTCCCAGCGACAGCGAGTGGAAGCGACAGCGAGTGGGAGAAGTACAGCGTGGAAAAGTACAGAGCAGTTTCGAAGCAGAAAGGAGAAATTGCATCTTGAATTGCTTTAATCAGAAAACAGAGGACATTGGGGAAACACAGCCGCGTGTGTTTTTCTGATAACAAACAAGCTGAAACTCGGAGCAGCTGATTCAAATTCAGCGCCGTTCTGAGACACGGGCGAGGGGAGGAGCCGACAGCACAGCAGAACAACGCAGTTAAACGAGGCAGTCTTCCCAGCGACAGCGAGTGGAAGCGACAGCGAGTGGGAGAAGTACAGCGTGGAAAAGTACAGAGCAGTTTCGAAGCAGAAAGGAGAAATTGCATCTTGAATTGCTTTAATCAGAAAACAGAGGACATTGGGGAAACACAGCCACGTGTGTTTTTCTGATAACAAACAAGCTGAAACTCGGAGCAGCTGATTCAAATTCAGCGGCGTTTTGAGACACGGGCGAGGGGAGGAGCCGACAGCACAGCAGAACAACGCAGTTAAACGAGGCAGTCTTCCCAGCGACAGCGAGTGGAAGCGACAGCGAGTGGGAGAAGTACAGGCGTGGAAAAGTACAGAGCAGTTTCGAAGCAGAAAGGAGAAATTGCATCTTGAATTGCTTTAATCAGAAAACAGAGGACATTGGGGAAACACAGCCGCGTGTGTTTTTCTGATAACAAACAAGCTGAAACTCGGAGCAGCTGATTCAAATTCAGCGGCGTTCTGAGACACGGGCGAGGGGAGGAGCCAACAGCACAGCAGAACAACGCAGTTAAACGAGGCAGTCTTCCCAGCGACAGCGAGTGGAAGCGACAGCGAGTGGGAGAAGTACAGGCGTGGAAAAGTACAGAGCAGTTTCGAAGCAGAAAGGAGAAATTGCATCTTGAATTGCTTTAATCAGAAAACAGAGGACATTGGGGAAACACAGCCGCGTGTGTTTTTCTGATAACAAACAAGCTGAAACTCGGAGCAGCTGATTCAAATTCAGCGGCGTTCTGAGACACGGGCGAGGGGAGGAGCCGACAGCACAGCAGAACAACGCAGTTAAACGAGGCAGTCTTCCCAGCGACAGCGAGTGGAAGCGACAGCGAGTGGGAGAAGTACAGGCGTGGAAAAGTACAGAGCAGTTTCGAAGCAGAAAGGAGAAATTGCATCTTGAATTGCTTTAATCAGAAAACAGAGGACATTGGGGAAACACAGCCGCGTGTGTTTTTCTGATAACAAACAAGCTGAAACTCGGAGCAGCTGATTCAAATTCAGCGGCGTTCTGAGACACGGGCGAGGGGAGGAGCCGACAGCACAGCAGAACAACGCAGTTAAACGAGGCAGTCTTCCCAGCGACAGCGAGTGGAAGCGACAGCGAGTGGGACAAGTACAGCGTGGAAAAGTACAGAGCAGTTTCGAAGCAGTTTGAAAGCAGGTTGACGGCTGCAGAAGAAACTAAACTTCAAAAAAAAAAAAAAACCCTCAAAATGGTCTTCAAGCCAGTAATCTGTGACACCTGCTTGATGTGGGAAATCCGAGAAAACCCAGCGGAGCTAAACCAAGTGTGCGTAAAGTGCCGCGCGATCCAGGATTTGCATAAACTAGTAAGCATGCTAGAAATGGAGCTGGAAGAAGTGAGACAGCAACAAGATCTTGAGGAACTGGCACACCCACAATTCATGGAAGTCTGCATCACCCCTAACAGACTGAAAGCCACCAGGGAGATAGAAGGTCAGAACAGCTGGGTTCAGGTAGGCAGAAGCAGGGAAAAAAAGAAACTTCGTCAAACACAACCACCAGAAATCAAAACAACCAACAGATTTGAGTCACTTCAGAATTGTGATGAGCAGAACCAACAACAAGAGAATGAAAGGAACAACATCCAGGACCCCATTGACAGTGGTGACCAGACAGCAAAAAGAAGGGAGGTCATGATTGTTGGGGACTCCATATTGAGAAACACAGCAAGTTCAGTTCGCAGTTTGGACCCCCTTACTACAACAGTGTGCTGCCTTCCGGGAGCCTCGGTCAAGCACATCACTGAAAACGTGGACAGGCTCCTAGAACGAACAGGAGACGACCCGGTAGTAGTCGTCCACATCGGTACAAACAACATTGGAAGAGACAGACCAAAATCCCTGCAAAACAAATTCAGAGAGCTAGGAAGGAAATTAAAAGAGAAAACCAAAACTGTGGTATTTTCTGGTATACTACCCGCACCTTGCAAAGGACCATATGGACAGCTGGAAATAATAAATCAAAACCAATGGTTGAAGACGTGGTGCACACGGGAAGGCTTCACCTATCTTGATCATTGGACCACTTTCTACAACGAGGACTATCTGTATAGACGGGATGGACTGCATTTAAATAACAAGGGAACTAGTCTACTTGGAGAAAAGATCCTCGAGCAGGTTCGGAAGCATTTAAACTAGAAAGGAAGGGGGGAGAAATCAACAAAAAAACAGAAGGGAGACCGCATCAAAACAAGAACAACAACTCAGGTAAGACAACCATTAAATGTATTTATCTAAATGCTAGAAGTATCAGAAACAAAATTCTAGAACTTGAAGCTACTGCACTAACAGGTAACTATGATGTGATAGGTGTTACAGAAACGTGGTTATCTGAGAGTGATGGGGACGAATATAATATTTGTGGGTATACACTGTATAGGAAAGACAGGCAGGACAGAAGAGGAGGAGGGGTAGCGCTATACATAAGAAACAGTCTTGAAGCCCAGGTGTTAAACCTGGACAAAGAAAATAAAACCGAATCAATATGGGTCAGAATAACAGACAAAAATTCAAAAGGCATAATAATAGGAGCATGCTATAGACCGCCAGATTCAGACGGTGAGCACAATAATCTGTTATACAATGACATTAGAAATGTGTGTAGCAAAGGAGAAGCCATACTAATGGGGGATTTCAACTTCCCCCAAATAAAATGGGAAAACCCGGTGGGTAGCGCGAAGGATGAAATAGAAATGGTGGAAATGACAAATGACTGCTTCCTAACACAATTTGTGAAGGCACCCACTAGAGGGGAGGCATGCCTTGATTTAGTCTTTTCAAATAACGAAGATAGAATAACTAAAACAGAGGTCAGAGAACCACTGGCAAACTCAGACCACAACATGGTCTCATTTGAAGTGTTTTTTAAATCCTCAAAAGTAAAGACTAAAGCTAAGGTTTACAATTTTAGAAAAGCAAACTATGAAGGCATGAAACAGAGACTAACAGAAGTAGATTGGAGTAAAATAGAGAAAACACCCACAGAAGAAGGATGGTTGTTCTTCAAAAACGTAGTACTAGAGGCGCAAAACAATTACATCCCTAAAGTAGACAAATCTAAATGTAAAACTAAATTGCCAAAATGGTTTAATAGATCAATTAAAAAAAATATTCAGCGAAAAAAGGCACTTTACAGAGCATTAAAAAAGGGACCAAAAAGAAAGTACACAGAAAGAGTACACAGAACTGCAAATGCAAGTCAAAAAGGAAGTTAGAAAGGCCAAGAGAGAAATAGAAATGAACATTGCTAAGGGAGCTAAAACCAATTCCAAAATGTTTTTCCAATATTACAACAGCAAGAGAACATTCAAAGAGGAGATTAAATGTTTAAGAGATACAAATGGCAAAATCGTAGAGGAAGAAAAAAAAATAGCAAATATGTTAAATGATTACTTTTCACAAGTTTTTACAAAGGAAGATACTGACAACATGCCCCACATGTCATCCAGTTCCTATCCAGTTTTAAATAACTTTAGCATAACTGAGGCAGAAGTGTTAAAGGGACTAGGAGCTCTTAAAATAAACAAATCCCCTGGGCCGGATGAGATCCTCCCAGTAGTACTCAAAGAAATGAAAGAAGTAATTTACAAACCGCTAACCAAGATCATGCAGCAGTCTCTTGACACAGGGGTGGTACCGACAGACTGGAAAATTGCAAACGTAATACCGATCCACAAAAAGGGAAACAAAACTGAACCAGGTAACTACAGACCAGTAAGCCTGACTTCTATTATATGCAAACTTATGGAAACTATAATAAGAGCCAAAATGGAAAATTACCTATATGGTAACAGGGTACTGGGAGACAGTCAACATGGTTTTAGGAAAGGGAGATCGTGCCTAACTAACTTGCTTGATTTTTTTGAGGATGCAACATCGATAATGGATAATTGCAAAGCATATGACATGGTTTATTTAGATTTCCAGAAAGCTTTTGACAAAGTCCCGCACAAAAGATTAATTCTCAAACTGAACGCAGTTGGGATTCAAGGAAACACATGTACATGGATTAGGGAGTGGTTAACTTGTAGAAAACAGAAAGTACTGATTAGAGGAAAAACCTCAGAATGGAGTGTGGTAACCAGCGGTGTACCACAGGGATCAGTATTAGGTCCTCTGCTATTCCTAATCTACATTAATGATTTAGATTCTGGTATAGTAAGCAAACTTGTTAAATTTGCAGACGACACAAAAGTAGGAGGAGTGGCAAACACTGTTGCAGCAGCAAAGGTCATTCAAAATGATCTAGACAAGATTCAGAACTGGGCAGACACATGGCAAATGACATTTAATAGAGAAAAGTGTAAGGTACTGCACGCAGGAAATAAAAATGTACATTATAAATATCATATGGGAGATATTGAAATTGGAGAAGGAATCTATGAAAAAGACCTAGGAGTTTTTGTTGACTCAGAAATGTCTTCATCTAGGCAATGTGGGGAAGCTATAAAAAAGGCTAACAAGATACTCGGATACATTGTGAAAAGTGTTGAATTTAAATCAAGGGAAGTAATGTTAAAACTGTACAATGCACTTGTAAGACCTCATCTTGAATATTGTGTGCAGTTCTGGTCACCTCGCTATAAAAAAGATATTGCTGCTCTAGAAAAAGTGCAAAGAAGAGCGACCAGAATTTTTCCGGGCTTAAAAGGCATGTCATATGCAGACAGGCTAAAAGAATTGAATCTGTTCAGTCTTGAACAAAGAAGACTACGTGGCGACCTAATTCAAGCATTCAAAATTCTAAAAGGTATTGACAGTGTCGACGCAAGGGACTTTTTCAGCCTGAAAAAAGAAACAAGGACCAGGGGTCACAAATGGAGTTTAGAAAAAGGGGCATTCAGAACAGAAAATAGGAGACACTTTTTTACACAGAGAATTGTGAGGGTCTGGAATCAACTCCCCAGTAATGTTGTTGAAGCTGACACCCTGGGATCCTTCAAGAAGCTGCTTGATGAGATTTTGGGATCAATAAGCTACTAACAACCAAACGAGCAAGATGGGCCGAATGGCCTCCTCTCGTTTGTAAACTTTCTTATGTTCTTATGTTCTTATAGATTGCAAAAAGTCATGTTTTTTCAATCTGTCACTATTTCATTCAGTATATGGAAAACTAAAAAGCATTGTGTAATTCAACATGTTAACCTTATGTTATTCACCAGGTTTCATTCAACTTTATGAAACTGAAAGAGTTAATTCTATAGAGGCAAAACCTTTGTCCAGAGCTGTAGTTTGTTTCTAACAGGCTTAGCTGTGCTTTTTAGTATGAAACGTGAACATGTCTAAATTGCAACACAATATGAAGAGATTCTAAGTCTTAATAAAATCACAGATAAAAAAATAAAATAAATAAATAAAAAAAAACAGAGTTCTGCATATAACTTTCTCATCTTGTTATTGTATCTAAAACAAAATCCCTGTGTTGTGGGTCCGGCTTGTTCTCAGCTGTGTCCCCAGTGGGTTCAAAGCCCAGCTCAGGACACTGGCAATGCAGCTGAACTCATACTGAGAACAAGCAGGCAGCAGAGAAGACCGAGCCCACGCTCCAGGGCTTACATCACTATACACTAGCAAAGGAATTCCAGGATAGAGGGAATTTCATTTCTCATTTCATGAAGCCTGTAAGAACAATTCTATAATTGATAGTTTAGAGTTTTATCTAGGATTTGTTCTCTTATAAAAACTATTTAATGTTACAAGATAAGACAATTTACTATGAACCCACACACTCTAGACACAAGGAATTTCATCAATAGTAGTACTGTATTCAGTACACAAATATTAAACAGAAATCACAAAAGTCAGAAAGCCAATCTCTTTGTTTTCTAAGCATTAAACACAAATCAAAGCTCTCAGCATGCGGTAAAGCAGCAAGCAGGGCCAGTTAAATATGACACTGCTTATACTCACACACACAGCCTAAACTGAAATGGTTCAGACAATCTTACAATAGATCACACTAAACTTACTAATAGTAAATCGTTTAACGATATAGCAAGTTTACTTTAAAATAAATTCTTCATACAACAATACAAGGTAGATTACTGACAATTACTTTTTAGTGAAACTTGAAGTTATTTCACATGCAAGGTGTGCAAACTAAACAATTAACAGTTCAATTGTATGCGACTGTGTTACAATTAAATTTAGTTTCATGAGAGTAAAATGCAACTGGAACTACACTGGCTTAGGTACAGTAGACTCAGACTTGTCTGTCTGATGAAAGCCTCTAAGTTTTCCGGCAGTCCTAAAGCCGGGCCTCAGTCTCTTTGCATTTGGTCATTTGCTAGCTTGCCTTCCCTTTTTGGGTCCTGTTCTCAGTCAGTCCCGGAGTTGCAGCCTTGCATAGCAGAGTGACAGCAATTAGTTTATAGCAATCAAAGTGGAGCACATGTTTAGTTTTGCTTGAATATTTACAGCCTTTTTCTATGCTAGGAAGTTGTCTGCAGAGGTCATTTGTGCATCTTGCTTCTTAAAACTCAAAGTCCTTTGATGTTTAAGTCCTTTTCTGCTCGGACAGCGATACTTTGTCTTCCTCACGTCAAACCGCTGCTTGTTGCAGTTGTGAATTATCTGTACAGAATTCAACTGTCCTTTCAGCCTAATCCAGTCCAGATGCCACCCAGCCCTGGTCACCTAGTTCAGTGGTCACACAGTTCACGATGTCTAGAGGAAAGGCACCCTTTATCTTGAAGACACAGATTTCATTCATTTGTCCAGTTACATTCTGTGACAGGCTGGCGAGTGGATAGAGGCCCAGAGACAGACTGCAGTTCAAAAAAATACACTTATTATAAATAAACGCAATGCCTTCACTGGATTCAACATTTAAAAAATACAACCAACCAACCAACCAACCAACCAACCAACCAACCAACCAACCTGCTTCCTCAGCTCCCTCCTCCCAAATGAGAATCAGAGGCCTCCTTTTATGTCAGGTGGCTGGGCGCTGATTGATCATTAATTAAGTTAATCATTTAATCAACTAATCAACCCCAGCCACATAATAAACCCAGGCAGGTAGGGGAAATTAACCCCATCCCTGCCAATTTCTAAACGGCAGAGCTTTGCTCTGCCACACACTCATAATACACTTTTATGTAATATCATATTCAGGGAATATGCACCACAAGCCCATATTATCAAACCACAGCAGCATCTCCCCCTTTGACACGCTTGTATTGTTCAATGTGTTTCTTGGGTTTGTTCAATTCCACTGCAGATCTGTATCTCATGAATCATTGACAGTTTAAACAATGACAAACTTTTTACATACAGAGGTAGTGGAAACATAATAATGTACCCTTTATATACAGAGATATTGGAAAACATACAGGAATTTCAAAATCACTGTCAATGAAACCCTTTCTAAATAACTAAGCTTTCCTCAGGATGTATTGTATTGTCACTCTAATGACAGAATACAAATACAAATTACAAGCAATCAAATCATATTTTGCCCAAAAGGAATAAACAGTCTGAGGCAACTTCATTCTGAAAATTGTTTAGAGCAATTATTCATAAACTGTATAAACTATGAATGTAGTAATAATGGGAATGTTACAGCATGCATGTTTTGCAGAGTTGAGTAAATGTACATTTTGTGAATTGTTTGTTTGCAAACTTTTCATATTTTACAGTATATTTATACAGCTCCAGTATACAACAAGCTTGGAGGTTCTCAGTGCTTAAAGAGTACATAAAGACCTTTTTATTTTATTGTGTTACATGTTCCCATATGTTGCTAGAACTGTTTACGAAAGGTGTGGGGCTTAGGTCGGCCAGGGTGTCCTCGGTTCACCGAGCACCAGCGACCCCTGTAGTCTGGCCAGGTGACTGTTGGCTTGCCTGTTAGCTGCCCGGGAGCTGCGTTGTCCTCTGACGCTGTAGCTCCTGGGTGGCTGCATGGTGAATCTGCAATGTGTAAAGAAGCGGTCGGCTGACGGCACATGCTTCAGAGGACAGCGTGTGTTCGTCTTCGCCGCTCCCGAGTCAGCACAGGGGTGGTAGCGGTGAGCTGAGCCTAAATAATAATTGGGCATTTCAAATTGGGAGAAAATAAAAACAATTAAAAAAAAAAAAACACTCACCAAAGCAGTAAAGTTCATTCAAACTCAAAAAGGCATTTGCTCCAGTGCAAAGTTTACATCACGTGAAATAAAAAAAGTTTGTTTCATCTTGTGTCTGCACTGGTGCAATAGCTCAGAGTCCATTCTAGTAAGATAAAGCACACATTGCTCCCACACCCATGAAGATATTCTTAGTTTTAGTTTATTTTAAACAATTCACTTCTGTCTCACTGCCACTGGTACAGTAATGACATTTTAAAAATATGTGTTATTGTGCTTATATATGCTTTGTTTAATGTGTTCACAGAAACAAGCTTGGCATAAATCCTCACAGCATGATGAGTAAGATTAATTTCCAATTCAGTTCATTATGAAAGAATGGGTCTGTCTCCTTCAGTTTAACATGTTCCCCTTCTCGGTGTCTCTGGATTCAGGCAGGCTCTCACTCCTGGGGACCCCCTTCGTTTACTGCAGGGTGAGAGAGTGAGACAAGGAATCAGTCAGCTCTCCACACACTCAAACAAGCAGGGTGGAGAGGTGAGGGACTAGGATGAGAGGCTGGCCCTAGTGTGAATTCGCTGGTGTGTTTTTAGGGTACCTGACTGACTGAAGCTCTTCCCACATTGAGAACAGTGATACGGCTTCTCTCCAGTGTGAATTCGTTGGTGTGTTTTTAGGTGTCCTAACCGACTAAAACTCTCCCAACATTCAGAACAGTGATACGGCTTCTCTCCAGTGTGAATTCGCTGATGTGTTTTCAGGCTTCCTAACTGACTGAAGCTCTTCCAACATTGAGAACAGTGATACGGCTTCTCTCCAGTGTGAATTCGTTGGTGTCTATTTAAGTTTCCTGACTCACTGAAACTCTCCCCACATTCAATACATTGATATGGCTTCTCTCCAGTGTGAAGTCGCTGATGTCTTTTTAGGCTTCCTGATGCATTGAAACTCTCCCCACATTCAATACATTGATATGGCTTCTCTCCAGTGTGAAGTCGCTGATGTCTTTTTAGGCTTCCTGATGCATTGAAGCTCTTCCCACATTCAGTACAGTGGTGCGGCTTCTCTCCAGTGTGAATTCGCTGGTGTTTTTTTAGGACTCCTAACTCACGGAAGCTATTTCCACATTCAGTACAGTGATACGGCTTCTCTCTAGTGTGAATTCGCTGGTGTTCTTTTAGGACTCCTAACTGACAGAAGCTCTTTCCACATTCAATACAGTGATACGGCTTCTCTCCAGTGTGAATTCGCTGGTGTGTTTTTAGGTTTCCTTGCCGGCTGAAGCTCTTCCCACATTCATTACATTGATGTGATCTCTTTGGCTGGGATATGTTTTTTGAATCATTTAACAACAAGTTAATAGACTCCTCTTCAACATGGACAGGCTCCAGATCAGTCTGTTCTTTAATGTGGACAGGCTCCAGTTCAGTCTCCTCCTCTTTAATGTGGACAGGCTCCAGTTCAGTCTCCTCTTCTTTAATGTGGACAGGCTCCAGTTCAGTCTCCTCCTCTTTAATGTGGACAGCCTCCAGTTCAGTCTCCTCTTCTTTAATGTGGACAGCCTCCAGTTCAGTCTCCTCTTCTTTAATGTGGACAGCCTCCAGTTCAGTCTCCTCTTCTTTAATGTGGACAGCCTCCAGTTCAGTCTCCTCCTCTTTAATGTGGACATGTTGCAGTTCAGTCTCCTCTTCTTTAATGTAGTCAGGCTCCAGTTCAGACATCTCCTGTTTAATCCAGATAGGTACCAAGTCCAGAACCTCCTCCTGTTTAATGTAAACAGACTCCATCTTTGTTCCTTGGCTTTCATCAAGATAAGACAGTCCTGAAAACAGAAGACACAATTAAGTACGACGATCTGTTCTCTATTGGTGTGTACTTACAACATGGACCTGAACTGGCTTAGGTTTGATCAGATTAAAGTACTCTTATCATGTGATCCCCCTGTTCACATTGAGCACAGACCTAAGGTGGCTTTGACCTAGTATGCATGCATAGCCGCTGAACTGCAGTGCGTGCCCGATGATGTCATATCAACCACCCGTTGTGTGAAGACATCTCCACTCCCAAAACACAGAGGCAGAAGCGTTTAAATCAAAAACAAGCCTGTCATTTGTGTCACTTGTGTGTTTCCACTCCAAGGTGGTCATTCCGTGCCAATTAAGATTTAATTCTGTCATCAGAAATGGAGTGGAGCATTGAAAATATGCGTATCGGAGATTTACAGAAACAGGTATTATTGTCTTTATTTACACATCAGTCTGAAACTCGTCTTAGACGGAAATGTAATCAATAACTCTGTGACGGAAAGATGAGTTCTGGTGATGAATCTTCCTCCCAACCTGTGAGGGCGCTAAAGAACGAGAGGAGAAGTATCTGGAAGGGCTGGCCTGACAGTTCGTTTCCGGGTCAGGGAAGTGGGTCAGCCTGGAGGGAAGCGCGACTCTGTTGTAAGATCGTATTGATTTGAGAGGTAAACGAGAGGCAGCTGCAAGTAATAAGGCAGCTGCAACCGTTTATCTCGATATCATGCGGGATTACATATAGGGGCCATGGTAACGCTGGTCTTCTCCTTCGTTTGGGTTAATGCTTGGAGAGAGAAGGATCGAGAGAGGAGCTCTCGTTGTAAAGAGGAATTACGTGTTGTGTGTGTTTGTTTGTAATTGTCTGCGTTTTGCACCACCAGACAGTTAACTCACCTATCCAGAGCTGTCGACCAGGGTCAGCACAATCCGGATCACCACTGCACGGAACCGTCACAAAATACAGTGTCTTCACCCACCACAAGCACGTCTGCACTCACCCAGGACTGGTTACCGTGTGTTGGTTTTGTTCGGGACTGTGCCCTATTATTGCTATCCCTGTGCTTTACACATTGTTGTGTATAGCCGGGGATTTATTATTTAACGGTCACCAGACCTGGATTATAAATAAAAGCACCTTTTCACTGGAAACTGTTGTCTGCCTGTCACTCCTGCATCGCATCACCGCTATACCTGTTCCCCTCCACTAGCCACTTTGCCACACGTGGTGTCACAAGTGGGATTATGGACCGCAACGCGCTGGCGGAGCTGCTGCAGGCACTGGAGATCAGACGGGATGCAGAGGAGAGACAGAGGGAGGAGCGCTATACGGCGCTCATTGAACGGGTAGGGCTGATCGTTGCTGCAGGAGCGACCCCTACCGGAACATCATTGATGTCGGCCCGAAGGCACGGGCCATGAAAATGATGGCGGAGGATGATCCGGAGGCATTTTTGGTGGCGTTCGAGCGGCTGGCAACCGCGGCGGGATGGCCTCGGGAGTTCTGGGCAAGCCAGCTAGGACCTTACCTGATCGGGGAAGCGCAGGCAGCTTACCAAGCCCTGAGCGACCAGTACGCCACTGACTATGACCTAGTCAAGCAGGCTATCCTCCGTCGTCTCAACATCACCGCGGAGACCCACCGGACGCGGTTCCGCGAGTACCGGAGAGCCCCGGAGACACGCCCCAGGGTGGTGGCACAGCGGTTGTGCGACCACATGGTCCATTGGCTGACCCCAGAGAAGAAGACCGCTCAACAAATGGGGGAAGCCATTGTGGTGGAACAATTCTGCCATGTGGTCGGCGCCGAAACTCAGGCGTGGGTACGGCGCCACAACCCTGACACCCTGGAGGAGGCGGTCAAATTGGCCGAAGATTTTGAGGACTCTTTGACGTCAGCCCGGGTCGGGATCCTGTCAGCCCCTGCCCTGCTCAGGAACCAACCTCTCCCTCCCTCTCCTCCAACACCACCACCATCACCCTCGGTCCCGGCACCCAGACCTCCCAGACCGCCGACCCCGTTGGGCCCCCTTGCCTACCGCCCATGGAGACCGAGGATGGCCCCCAGCTGGGGTAGAGGTGTTGCCCCTGCCCCGTTGCCCTACCAGCAGCCGGACAGAAATTTAACCTATGCCCCCTCTGTCCCTCCACTCTGTTTTAGGTGTAACCAGCCAGGACATAGGGCCAGGTCATGCCCCGCTGCTATGGAGTGTGACGTGGCTGCATGCAACTGGACACCTGGAACGGGTAAGCAGGGGGAAAACGGTTGGGAGGGGCCCTGTCTGATTGACGTGGTTTTAGGGAATGTGAAAACCCACGCGTTAGTGGACACAGGGTGTGAGCAAACCTTGATCAGGACAGCTCTCTTGGGCGGTATGTCGTGGCGGCCACAAGGTCAGGTGGCCATCTCCTGTATCCATGGAGACACGGCGGCATAACCCACCCTAAAAGTATATTTATTGGTAGGACCGATAAAACGTCACCTTGTAGTCGGGGTGGCGGAAAGGTTGCCGCACCCAGTTATTCTGGGCCGAGACTGGCCAAAATTCAAAGAATTGGTGCAAATAATGGCAGTCTCAGCCACACACGTAAACGTGGCAGAAAAAGGGAAAAAGGAACGGATTGGTGATGTGTTTCCTTTTCATACTGAAATGTTTTCCCCTCTGTTCCGTCCTAGAAAAACAAATAAGGAGAGACGGACCGCGAAATGGGAGGGAGCGTCTTTGAGACAAGGCTGGGGTCTGGTGGGAGAGTGCTGTAATGGTAACAAACGCCAGTCGAAGGGAGTGGGAACGCAGTGTGACCGAGAGAGCGAGGTTACTGGGCCGACTAGGGCAGAGGTTATTCCAGCCCCTCTCAATGTACCGGACCCGTGGTACTCAAGCGCGGACCTAGTGTGGGGCCAAAAGAACGACCCGTCACTGGTGCACGCTTGGGGGCAGGTCCGGTCCATTGAAGGTAAGGATGTTGATGGCGCTGGGGCGCTAGTATATCCACATTTCAGTATAAAGGGGCAATTACTATATAGGGTAAACCTAGCCGCGGGCACAGGACAGCCTGTAACACAATTATTGGTTCCCCCGTCTTGTCGGACCGAGGTCATGAGGCTGGCGCATGATATCCCTTTTGCGGGGCACCTCGGAGCCGAGAAGACGAGGGAGCGAATATTGGCTCGATTCTATTGGCTCGGTCTTCATACTGATGTGTCGAAATATGTAGCCACATGCCCAGACTGCCAGCGAGTAGCGCCAGGTCGAGTGCGCCCCGCTCCTTTGATCCCACTGCCGATTATTTCCACTCCGTTCGAGCGCATTGCAATGGACATAATGGGCCCGTTGCTACCTTCTGACTCTGGGTATACGCATATATTAGTAGTGGTGGATTATGCAACGCGATACCCAGAGGCAGTTCCATTGAGGTCCACTAGTGCAGCTGCAATAGCCACCGAGTTAGCGCAGATTATGGCTAGAGTAGGGATCCCCAAGGAGATTTTGACTGATCACGGAACCAATTTTTTGTCCAATACGTTACAGCAGGTGTACAAAATATTAAAAATACGTCCCATCAGGACGTCCGTTTATCATCCACAATCGGACGGTTTGGTTGAACGTTTTAATCAGACCTTAAAGTCGATGCTGAGGCGATTTGTAACACAGGAGCAGAAACATTGGGCATCGCTTCTTCCCTACCTCCTTTTTGCAGTGAGAGAAGTGCCGCAGAGTTCAACGGGGTTCTCCCCCTTTGAGCTCCTGTACGGCCGGCAGCCTCGCGGCATTCTCGACCTGCTGAGGGAGGGGTGGGAGGAGCACAAAGGCTCGTCTAAAAATGTAGTGAAGTATGTGCTCCTACTACGAGATCGGCTGGATTTGGTCGGTCGTTTGGCCCAAGACAACCTCAGATCGGCTCAGCACCGACAACAGCAGCATTACAACAAAAATGCACGGATTCGAACCTTTCGACCAGGGGACAAGGTAATGCTGCTACTTCCCTCATCTGAATCGAAACTGTGTGCTAAATGGCAGGGGCCGTATGAGGTGATTCGGGCTATAGGGAAAGTAAATTATGAAATTAGACAGCCCGATCGCCGAAATGAACGTGAAATTTATCATGTCAATTTGTTAAAGCCCTGGCAGGCAAGGGAGGTCTTATTTATAGCCCCAGGCAATATGGAGGATGATTTAGGTCCCTGTCCAGAGACCCCGAGCACAAGAGCGATTTCTATGGGGGAACAATTGGTTCCGGATCAGCAAAGAGAGCTGCGTAAGCTTATTGAGGAGTTCAGCGATGTTTTTTCTGACGTGCCCGGCAGGACAAACTTAGTTGAATATGACATTATCTCTCCACCAGGTGTCACAGTGCGAGAGAGACCGTACCGGATCCCGGAAAGTCGACGAAGTGGCGTTCGCAAAGAGGTATGGGATATGCTCGAGCTTGGGGTGATTGAGCCTTCCAGGAGCGAGTGGTGCAGTCCGATCGTCATAGTGGCTAAGAAAGACGGCATCAACCGCTTCTGTGTGGATTTCAGAAAGGTGAACGCTATTGCTAAGTTCGATGCATATCCCATGCCTCGGGTCGACGAACTTTTAGACAGACTGGGAAAAGCGAGGTTTATTTCCACTCTGGACCTGACGAAGGGATACTGGCAAATCCCTTTAACCCGCAGCTCCAGAGAGAAAACCGCATTTTCAACACCAGAAGGGCTGTTCCACTTTAAAACCATGCCGTTTGGGCTACATGGTGCGCCCGCTGCCTTTCAGAGACTGATGGACCAGGTTTTACGCCCACATCATGAATATGCAGCAGCGTATATTGATGACGTGGTGATATACAGCTCCACCTGGCGAGAGCATTTGGCTAGGGTTGCAGCCGTTCTTCAGTCTCTAAGGGCAGCCCGGCTGACAGCTAACTTGAGGAAATGTGCGTTTGCCAAAACAGAGACTCAATATTTGGGATTTTTAATGGGGAATGGAAGGGTGAGACCTGTAGTCACCAAAATCCAGGCTTTGGTTGATGCAGCGATCCCCAAAACCAAGACTCAGGTGAGGTCACTACTGGGCTTAGCCGGTTATTACCGCCGCTTCATCCCCGAGTACGCCACAGTGGTTAACCCATTAGTCGACCTCACCAAAAAGAGTGCTCCAAATTTAATTAAATGAGCGTTTGATACTATTAAGCGTACACTTTGCCAGGCCCCCACTCTTATCACACCGGATTTCACCAAGAGATTCATCCTCCACACCGACGCTTCGGATGTATGTTTGGGTGCAGTCTTGTCCCAAAAAGTAGCTGGAGTAGAGCACCCGATATTATACCTCAGTAAAAAAATGTTACCTCGGGAACGCAACTACTCCGTAGTCGAAAAAGAGTGTTTGGCCATTAAATGGGCTACTCACTCTTTACGATACTACCTGCTGGGACACTCATTCGATCTGGTCACAGACCACGCCCCACTCAAGTGGTTAAGCACAATGAAGGACAGCAATGCCCGGATAACTCGGTGGTATCTGGCATTGCAGCCCTTCATGTACCACATGGTACACCGTGCGGGGAAAGACCACCAAAATGCGGATTATTTTTCCCGGGAGGGGGGAGTAATGGGGAAGGTAGATTTAGCCGAGTGTTCCTTCGGCTCCACTCTGAGCGGTGGGATATGTGACGGAAAGATGATGATTCTGGTGATGAATCTTCCTCCCAACCTGTGAGGGCGCTAAAGAACGAGAGGAGAAGTATCTGGAAGGGCTGGCCTGACAGTTCGTTTCCGGGTCAGGGAAGTGGGTCAGCCTGGAGGGAAGCACGACTCTGTTGTAAGACCGTATTGATTTGAGAGGTAAACGAGAGGCAGCTGCAAGTAATAAGGCAGCTGCAACCGTTTATCTCAATATCATGCGGGATTACATATAGGGGCCAGGGTAACGCTGGTCTTCTCCTTCGTTTGGGTTAACGCTTGGAGAGAGAAGGATCGAGAGAGGAGTTCTCGTTGTAAAGAGGAATTACGTGTTGTGTGTGTTTGTTTGTAATTGTCTGCGTTTTGCACCACCAGACAGTTAACTCACCTATCCGGAGCTGTCGACCAGGGTCAGCACAATCCGGATCACCACTGCACGGAACCGTCACAAAATACAGTGTCTTTACCCACCACAAGCACGTCTGCACTCACCCAGGACTGGTGACCGTGTGTTGGTTTTGTTCGGGACTGTGCCCTATTATTGCTATCCCCGTGCTTTACACATTGTTGTGTATAGCCGGGGATTTATTATTTAACGGTCACCAGACCTGGATTATAAATAAAAGCACCTTTTCACTGGAAACTGTTGTCTGCCTGTCACTCCTGCATCGCATCACCGCTATACCTGTTCCCCTCCACTAGCCACTTTGCCACAAACTCCCATTTATTTTCTTACCCATGACAAGTATTCCATTGACACAGAGAAAGAAGACAGGTGGCAGAGTGTTGAGCTTCAGAGCCCCACAGTTGTGGAATGATCTGCCTTGATTTGGAAGGTAAGCAACACCTCTCGTGACTTTTGTCTTGTGTATCAGGATCATTTTACACCAAACTGTTTGATGGGAACGTAATGTGAAGAAGTTCAACATCAGATAGATCTGTTAACTCATCAACATTAGCTGTCATCCGTGTTGTTTATCCTATGAATATTTCACTACAGTTAATAGTTTGTTAATTTATTTTTGGGTTTAAAAACATTTTGGATGATTTAGTATGTCACGGAAATTCATGGGTAAATTCAATTTAATATAACCATTTCTCAGATATTTAATTCTGTTGTCTGTGTAACATGCTGTCGGGATTGGGTAGTTAACACCGATTCCAGAACTTCAAAGTTTGTAGATAAGGCACAGGCCACAAACTGTTAGCTCTTTGAAGCTCGTCTATCTGATTGTCTGGCCTCCTAAGGTGTCATAAAACTTACCAAAGCAAACTATAGTAACAATGCAGTTGTACCATTATTGTGTTAAAAGTTAGTTAAAATGCTTGAAGAATCATTTTTAATTACATATCTTGTTGACACAAGTTTAATATATATTTTAAGTAAGTTTCCCAATAAATCTGAAGGGTTTATTGTGTTTTAAATTAATATTATAAACTAATAACTATTTTAAATATTATCCTGTGGCAAAGTGCCCGCCCCAGTGTGTATTTTGTGTTGTATGTTGTGTGTTAATGTTGGTGTATAGTCATTGGTACACGGGAAATAAACGGGTCTGTGTACCACGAGTGTTTAAAATCTATATTTGTATTTAGACATGAGAATTGCACAGCACTTCACGTGCAAGTAAAAAGTAATAATATATGGCACGGGGAATTGCACTTTATTAATTCCTGTGCAGTTGTACCGCGACTCCAATTGAACGTCTCGGTATAGCTGCATAAAAGCTCCATGTTTTCACTTACTCGGGGTTGTGTGTTTGATGAGTAGAAAATGGGATTGGAGACTTAGGTAATAATAATAATAATAATAACAGTAGTAGTAGTAGTTAAAATATCAGCTCACCATGTTTGTTTAGTGTTAGTCCGTTCTGTTTCATCTCTTTGTTTTGGTGAATGTGCCGTGTCCTGTGTTTTTGTTTGTCTTGCAACCTTTTACTTTCTGTCTGTGCACTATTAAATGCTGAGCGAGACCATTCACTCCCAACTCCACCTCTCTCTTTGTTTATTTCCTGGTTCCTGTTTCTGGTTTGACGTCCCCCACTCCAGCAGTCTTTGTGACACGTGGTGTCATCAAGGGATTACCAGCACCTCCTAGAAGCAGACTAGAGCAGCAACCGCAGTTTCTTGTTTGAAAAATAAATGTCAGAAGACGCCGTCAGGTTGAGGGACTGGATCCGGGACAATGCTGGGCTGGAGGCTCAGTCCATGACCATAGCCATCTGGGTCCTGTGGCTGATGGACACGAAGCGATGGGAGGCGTACGAGAGGGAACACACCACAAACTCCCTTGAGGAAGGGGTGGAGTTTGTCCTCTGCTCCCTGGAGGCAGCTATAAATAGAACAGCAGCCAAGGTAGCAGGGTCTCCAGCGCCCAGGCGGCGGGACAGCAAGAGTCCAGCGCCCAGACGGGGGGGACCGCGGCGATCCAAAGCCAGAGAGGGAGCTGTCCCCACTTCCACCAGCAGTGAGTGCCCGCTTGTATCACTTCCCCTACCGTCACCACCTGCAGGAGAGGAGCAGGTGCACCAGTCCCCTGCAAGTGAAGGAGAGCCGCACCAGTCCCCTACAAGTGAGGGAGAGCCGCACCAGTCCCCTGCAAGAGAGAGCCGCACCAGTCCCCTGCAAGTGAGAGACAGATGCACCAGTCCCCTGTAATAACAGTAGACTACACGCCGCTCCCACCTTCGCCACCAGGAGACTACACGCCGCTCCAACCTCCGTCGCTAGGAGACTACATGCCTCCACCACCTCCATTGGCAGGAGCAGAGCAGCCTCTGCCTCTGCCACCTCCATCAGCCGACGATGAAAGCCTGCTGGGTCCCCGACCACCAGCAGAGGGTGAATGTCAGCTGGGTCCCCATCCACCAGCAGAGGGTGAATGCCTGCTGGGTCCCCGTCCACCAGCAGAGGGTGAATGCCTGCTCGGTCCCTTTCCACCAGCAGAGGATGAATACCTGCTGGTATCACTTCCCCCACCAGCAGAGGATGAATGCCTGCTGGCATCACTTCTCTCACCATCACAAGGAGAGGAGCTGGAGCTGCCTCTCCCTGCACCAGAAGGACTAGGAATAGATGCTGGCAGTCCTTAGCAGCCCTTGCATAGCCTGCTGAGGGAAGCACGGGGAAGAATCGCCCGTCCACAGTGACCAAGAAGAGGGCTAACACCCGCACCCCACCTTGTCCTGACTCCCTGCCTCCCTTCGCCTAAGGATGCCTGCCTGGCATCGCCTGGGGTTGCCAGCCGCTCCGCTTCGCCTGGGGTTGCTGGAACTGCTTCGCCAGGGGTTGCAGTCAGCTCTGCTTGGCCACAGGGGTCAGTATGGCCAGAGCCCCACCAGAGGCAGCTGCCGGCTATAAAGGGGGGAAGAGGTCAGGAGACCACCTTTCCCCGCAGCAATTTCGCTGCCGGAGATATTGGGGGAGGTCTGGAGACCACCAACCCCAGCAGCTTTTCCATTGCTGGACTTGCCCTGGCTGAAGGAGTCAGTCTGGGAGCGGTCAGCACATCAGCTGACAGCCGCACCATTGGCAGCATTTCCGCTGCCAGTGGTACAGCGAGAGGAGAGATTTGCCCCACTGTCAGCATATCTGCTGACAGCATGGCTACTGGCAACACTGCCGCCCATCAACCCCTTAAAGTCCCTGTTCTTGGCCCAGGACTTTTGGGATTTTAAGGGGGGAGGTGGCCATTGAGGCCATGTGTGCATTGCACAAGGGGGGGTGGTATATGTGGCAAAGTGTATCTGTGTACCCCTGTGTGTATCTGTGTTGTATGTTGTGTGTTAATGTTTGTGTATAGTCATTGGTACATGGGATATAAACGGGTCTGTGCAACACGAGAGTTTAAAATGTATACTTGTCTTTAAGCACAAGGATTGCACAGCACTTCATGTGCAAGTAAAAAGTAATACTATGTGAGCATGGGGAATTGCACTTTATTAATTCACGTGCAGTTGTACCGAGACTCCAATTGAATGATTGATTAGCAACCGAGTCTCGGTACAGCTGCATAAAAGCAGCGTGTTTTCACTCATTTCGGGTTGTGTGTTCGGTGAGTGGAGAAAGGGATTGGAGACGGAGGCAATAATAATAATAATAATAATAATAATAAATAGTTAAGAATATCAGCTCACCAGGTTTGTTTAGTGTTAGTCCATTTTGTTTCATCTCTTTGTTTTGGCAAATGTGCCGTGTCCTGTGTTTTTGTTTGTCTTGCAACCTTTTATTTTCTGTCTGTCTCTGCGCTATTAAATGCTGAGAGAGACCATTCGCTCAGCTCCACCAAACTCCACCTCTCTCTTTGTTTATTTCCTGGTTCTTGTTTCTGGTCTGACGTCCCCCACTCCAGCCATCTTTGTGATATATCCTTTGATTGTATTATGATGTGTTTTATATGCTTGTAATCAATTCTGTACAGAGAATGAAACTGAAATTCATATGCTTCTCTAGAATGTTTTCAGAGTTATATTGAATAGGTTTAAATGATAAATGTAAAATCCTTTGATAACGAAATAGGCGCATATGTTCCATTTCTAACAAACCCTTTTTGTGTGACGTAACTATCTATCAAATACTGTGAACCAATGGAAGACCCGACAAGGACTTGTTTACAATACAAGTGAACGTCTATACATCATGTTATTTAAACTCAAAACAAGGATTTTCACTCTCTCTTCTCTCTGGGCTCTCTCTGGATTCGCTCTTGCTCGCTGGATTCGCTCTTTATTCAAAATATCTCATCGCTCTCAGCTCATCAAACTCTGAAGTTTATCAATGAAGATGCAATGATGTAATCTTCAAAGCTGTCCCGGAGAAGCTGGGCTCCTCCGGAACGACAAAAGCTTTTGCCTACAGCCTTCACAGAGATACTGCACTGTGCTGCTGCACAACTAAATTTTACAGAGAGGACGACCATATTAAGAAGACTTTGTTTTAAACATTGCACCAACAGAATAAGTATCAAACTTATGTTGTGTGTTTACAAGTAATTGAAGCCATGCAATTGAAATCGTCACAATACGTAATGTGCGTCTATTAAACTAAATGCTGAACATTGTACATGCGTACTTAGCCAAGTGGAAGCAGGCGCATGTATATATAATGTGTGACTCAACCAAACAATGCATGACTATTAAGACTGCTTCACTAATGCTGAACTCAATGACCAGAGAGCACATTAATAATTTATTATGAACATTTAACAATGCATTAGTTTCCCTTGAATGTTTTATTTTGTTTCTTCTTTATCCATATATTTTTAACTATTAAGCCTAACCTTTATTCTTCTTCCTTTGAGAATATGAATAAATGTAATAATAATTTGGATTGTTAGGTTTATTTTTGTCTTATAGCCAGTACACATTTATGATTGATTTGAAATACTTAAACATACATAATATTAATTGTTAATCTCTTTTCATCACTAATTTAGGGATAATTAAGCCAGAATCACTATTTCTTATTGAGGTATTGTGTTTATTATGATTAATAATTACATTATGAGCTATAATGGGTATATATATATATATATATATATATATATATATATATATATATATATATATATACACATACAGTACTGATTCTGCAAATGTCACAAGTCTTTCTTTGAATTACTGTGATAATGTACTTAGAATAGTGAATGTGAATATAACTAGTTATTGTCTCTTACATACAGTAAGTAGGATAGATTAGTGATTTGGATTCTAGCACTGTTTGAATAATTAGACTGCATAACATTTCTGTAATAATGCAATCAATGCTCTCGCCCTCCAATCAAAACAGACCCTTATCGTACCCTGATGCTATCATGTTTTCATACTGCTGAACTGTTTTTATACATTTATTTATATATATAGAGCTTCATTTAGTCATTTGATTTCATTTGTTTTTCTGTCAAACGTCTTATCGGGTTTTAAAAATCAGTCAAGCCTTCAGTTTTCATTTATTAGAATAACTTACAAACGAGATCACAACTCGCTTATATGTGAGCTAATAAGAGAGCTAATAATGCTCCCTCTCTCCCTCTCAACCATACTGTGGATATCACACAATCTAGAATGTCAATGGCACAGCTACTGGGAGTCACTCACCTGCTAGACTGCATTCTGAATGTGAGCGTCTGTCTTCCTTTCCACCTCCCTGCATGCTGTTGGGAGAGCCTTTCTCTCCAGTGCCTTGCTTTCTCACGCAGATTCTCTCCAGCACCACGCTACACTCCCGCAGGCACACAGGCTCCAGCTCAGCGATGTTTGCTTTGATATTCTCAGATTCTTCCTTCTCTGGTTCCATGTGGTCAAACTCTACTTCAGGGGGCTCCTGTTTAATACGGACAATTTCCAGCACCTCTTCTTGTTTAACAGCAAGGGGTTCTGTCTGGGGGATCTCCAATTCACTGTGCTCAGCTTTGATCTCAGAGAACTCTGGCTGACTGCTGTCACATTGCATCTCACAGAGCTCCTGTTTAATAGGGAGGGAAGCCAGCCCAAATAACTCCACTCTAAAGGGGAGAAGTCTCTCTAACCTGGACAGATTCCATCTCCACACAGTGCATGGAAGCACACGGGATTCTGTTTAGAAGCTGCTGAAAGAAAGCATGTATTTATTTATTTACAGTACTACTAAGGATATTCAAAGGACCAATACGATCTGGGCTTAATAGCAGGGGTGGCTTTACTATTGAAGGGGCATCGAATTTCTTCGAATAAGTTTGGTGAAAGGTTATAATATTTATTTTCATTAAACGAGTATGTTTAGTATTTTAGAATACCTTCTCTTAAAAAAGCCGATCAGCAAGGAGTCACTTTGTCCTCAGAACTTAAATTTAGATTTGTTTACCAAACATGGTGTGTGATACAATGTTCCAGAAACTTTCTCAAACTGCATATTTTTCAATATTTACTCAAACATTGCAACATATTTGAAGGCTATTATCTTTTTTGAGGTGCAGGCAAACTACCGATAATACCTTACAGGTTTACACTGATCAACGAGGCCGTCAACACACTAGATTTACCATCGATACTTCCAAGTTTACACAGATCAACAAGACAGTCAATACACAAGATTTACCATCCATAATACCTCCTGGTTTACACTGATCAACAAGGCAGTCAATACACTAGATTTACCATCGATAACACCCCCAGGTTTACACTGATCAACGAGGCCGTCAATACACTTGATTTACCTAGTCTGACCTGGGGCCTGATACGGCATCTTTTGTATAAATGCTCAGTGATTGATGGTCGGAGAGGCGGTAATGGGTCATTCGAATTGAAAGGGAACCAGCATTTACCAGGTAGATGCTTTGAAAACAATGCAAATATGGCTGGAAAACCCGCGATCTGACATTCACTGTGGCACGCAGACTGTAAATTGGGGGATGTGAATAAAAACAAACGCGCTGGCACAGCCACGCCGCTTCAGAAATACAACACACACGTAAAAACAATGCGCTCCTGCCACACAAGAACCCGGCCCTTCCAAAGCAATACAATATAACAGCTTTCTGTAGTCTTAAACCATATTTTACTGCATAATACAGACTCAATTACCCCCTATCTGCTATCCTTCAGTGTCTGAACGGGTCTGTCTTCCACAGGACGAGGAATATACCAATCGCAAAATACAAACTGTTCAGAGCGGTTTATCAATTCATCTAATATGGACCGCAAAGTGAATTGGGATACCAATGACCTTTTAATTAAAAAACACCAAGACTTTTTATTTTGACATCGTAAACCAGCTGTGTGTAAGTCATATAGCTTTTCCAGCGAATACAATTTGTATTCAGGTAACCCCCCTCCCCATGGCAGAGTTGGTATAGTCCTTTATTATCGGGACGCTGTGACTGAAGGCAGCAGCGCTGATGCATCATGTTTTTCAGATTTATAATCTGTGTTTTGTGCACTGATATTGATATTTCCCGACCTCTTCTTCAGAGCGAGATGTTCAAACACTAACACTAATACCCCTGATAATGCTTTTTAGAAGTATATCAGGTTAATTCAAGTTGAGCGTCTTTGCCACAAACAGATCCAAAATGGCGTACGCATGCGCGCAGTTTCACAGATTTCTTTTCGCTAGTCTCGGAGGGTCAGGGCGGGTGATCTTGTTTTTAGTAAATACAGCACAGGGTAGCAGAAAGGTCATTCTTTACGAGTAAACTTCCAGGCTGTAACCTCTGCTACTTCTGCCACATGCTTTTATTTAGTTTATCTTAAACTGTATTATTGTCTCCTATTCTTTATACAGGACAGTATTCCTCCCTGCTGTCCAGCGGCACAGATTTAGACTCTTCCTCAGACTGCGCTGCGAACTGAACCAGGCAACAGAGCCGCCTCCACAGCAGCAGAAGAGTCACTAGCAAGGAGACACGCCAGGGAGTGAGCTGCTCTGTTAGACTCCAGGGGCCATGTTATCAAAGCGTTTCCTCCAGGCTTCAATTAACTGCTATTTATTTTAAAAAGGACAAAACACCATGTTAATGTTACACAATGAAAAACAAAACACATTGAGAGTGCCCAAGAGGACTTGAAATACAGTGTATTACTCAGGTTTCATCTTTGTAAAATGAACAGGTGGTTTACCTCTTTAAAATAAATAGGAGTTAGTTAAAGACTGATGTAAAAGCTTTGAAAACATGTGCTGAGGTGTCTTATTGTGATTAAAATGCATTTTATTCTACAAGAGAAACCTGAGAGGTATTAGAAAACTAAAGCTCTTTGAATGAAATGTGTTTTATTATATAAATAATTACCCAGTGGAGTGACACAGCAGGTTAATAAACTAACTGTATTGAATGAATAATGAAATCAGATAATATATGTCAGAGAGTAAGAGGTTTGTATTAAACAGAATTAGAAAGTTCTGATTTCTGAAGGTCTGATTTCTTAAGAGAAATGTTTTTGATTGTAAAAAGTCTCTTTTTATTGTATTATAATAAAAAGGTATCACAAAAAAAAAAAAACTTATTCATACCTAATACTACATTAAAGCAGTGAAGCAGCACAGTAGATCTGCACGCTGGGTTGAAGGGCATCACTGGTATGCAGAGCAGAGAAAGAGCAGCAAAAGCAACAGGACAAGCTTGCATTGTAGATATTTAAAATGAATAATTATTCACTGTTTTGAAGAAGACTGGCCCCTCTCCTTGCCCAGTGCAGTCATTTCAAATGCAGTTATCTGTTTAAAAGCTCAGCACCATGGCATCAGGCAAGTGCTGTTCATGTTCAGCACTGGGTAAGTAAGCGAGCAGCTCAGTAAAAGGATCAACTTAACGACTTGTTCAGTTCCGCTCCTGCTGAGCCGCTCAGAGCGCTCCTAAGCATTTCTCTCTCATCAGTGATCAAAGGGAGCGAACGCAATGGCCACCTGCAGGAAACAAGTGGAGATGACAGGCAGAATTGACAAATACGTTTGTCAAACTACCATCACCTCAGAAACACAAACAAGCAAATAATTATTATTCTCCATGTTTAAATGTTGCTCAGCGCTCTCGTGGAACAGAGCTATAAGTGTTTTAATTCTGATCAATGTGCTTTCTGAGCGTTCTCACTCTGAGCGGCTCACTTACTTAACACGCCCACTGACATGAAGGTGACATCATAAAGGAAAGTGATGTCATAATGTCTCTGGCAGTGAATTTTAGCAGAATCTTAATTGCTGAGATTTACTCCTGATAGACAAGTTAACACAGCTTCTTTTCCCTGGGTATTTATTTATTTATTTATAATATCAATATATATGATGTATATACATATATATATATATATATATAGATATATATATATATATATTATATATATATATATATATATATATATATATAAGCAAATGTTTTAAAAAATGCACACAAAAAGTTAAAAAAAATTTAAAAATCTATTATTTTCAGGACGCTTTGGGCAAAAGCCCTTTTCAGCTGTTTAAAAAGAAAAGTAAACAGTGCAGTAAACTTGTTGTTGTTCAAGAATTGTAATTATACAGAAATTCTATGGATAGTGTCATGATTATTAGAATAGTATGTTTCAAAGTTCCCAGTTTAAAGATAAACTCTAGTTCCTTCTGTTTCCGAGCAACATTTGTTCCATAGCGCTATGAAGACTGTGATTGTCTTCAGCAGTGTGATCATAACTGTTGAAGTGACAGGCTACTGGAAATGCAGTGGTGTTAATGCGAATGCTTCTTAAGTGTTCTACAAACCGGTCTGCTAAATGCCTTTTAGTTTCCCCAATATACAATTTGTTGCATTTCTTGCAGATAGTGTAGTAGACTATTCCTTTTGATGTACAAGTAAAATGTTCATGAATGTTGAATGAAGATTTAATGCCTCTTCTTAGTGTAGAAATGAGTGTCGGAAAGATGTTGTTGGGCTTCTGTTGTTGCTGTACAGAAGTCTTTACTCCAGACAACTACTGCTCCTCCTCTGTCAGCAGGTTTTACTACAATGTCATCTCGGTTTTGTATGGTCCACAGTGCAATGTGTTTCCAATAAGTTATGCTGTTTTATAGGTTGGTTAAAATCTATTTGTTGAATTTCTTTTTCACATTTGTTGATGAAAAAATCGTCAATCATAGTGCTTGAAATTCACCTGAAGGGAGTGTCCAGGTTGATTTAGTTTGTTTTGTATTGATATATCGGGATGCATAGAACTAGTAAGGGGAGAAGATGAGGTATTAAGATCAGTTTCTGTGAAGTGGGCATGTAGACACAGACATCAGAAAAAATGTTGCATGTCATTGATGGCGTGAATTCATCAGCTACTTTTTTTGTTGGTACAAGTCTTAGTCCCTTTTGATAAAACTGACTATAACTACTTTCTTTAGCTGTGTTCTAGTTGTGATGTTCTGATCAGAGTTAGAAAGTGTATGTTGCTTTACATTTTTCACTGCAGACCATTTCTTACCTTTGGTAATCTTCATAAAATCATAAATATCATGGATAAGGCGACGTGCATTTTAATACATGTTGATATTGTCAGAAATGTACGCAGGTACCCCAGCACGCACTTGTCGGACTGTAGCCTGGTGAGCAAGTCTGGGGCGGACTTGAGGCTGGCAGGGGAGAGTGTAGCGTGTACGGGGAAGGCAGCAGCAGGGCTGGTAGGTGACAGCTCTTTTGTACAGAGGAATTGGTGTTATGCTTTAGTGCAAGAGGTCCCGGGTTCGTGCCCGCCCTCCACCTGTGTACTGGACAGCAAAATCAACAGGGAAGACACGACAGGTCTGCAATTCTGTCATCGGCTGGATCCAAATACCACCCTCCCTTAAAACCAGCCAATCCACTCCCTTCCTGCTTGAATGACGCCCCACCTCCAACAACAAGTTTTGAGTCAGACTCAATACTACACGGACTATTCAATAATTGTACATGTCCCGATAAATTATAATAAGAAAGAGTAAGACCCCAATAAATAAATATGTTAGCAATAATAGTCATTTTAATAATAATAATAATAATAATAATAATAATAATAATAATAATAATAATAATAATAATAACGTATATGTCTTTTTTCTTTTCTAATTATGTTAGGGACTCCTTTCCTCAGCGGAATGTTACCCAGCGAAATATCAGAAGTTCAAGGTCAATATAGGTTTTAAAGGTTTTTTTTAAAAGAGAAAATGAAGAAATAAATTGTTTTAAAATAGTTAGAGAGCCCTCTCGATGCGGACTCTAACGTGTGGTAGATGACCTTGACTTTCGTTAGTGCCCTCGCCTTTGGCTTGGGACGTATAACTCCAGTCGCGGACATCTAGCACACGGTAGAGCCCGCATCGACGGGCTCTATCACTTAATTATTTATCTAAATAATCTCACAGCTAATTCTTTCCAAATGAATAATTTATGTATTTCTCGAGTGCTAAGTAATGTGTTGTTATAGTTTTTTAACATATGAATGGATTTTAGAAATCATCTAAGCTAGTCTGCCCTTCAAACTGTTTAAAATATAATTTAGATTTATATGGCAGTTAGTATATAAATCAATTTCTAAAACAGGCAGCGTTTTGTAATTTAAATACGTATGAGCTACCAAAACGTAATTTTGTTTCATATCGTTATTAATGTATTTATTTGGTTAAACTAATCAAGCGTTTCATTTTAGCTTCTTGATGTACCGCAGCGTGTCTATATATGAATTACTGACTAATATTTGTGATTTAATTACACTAGCAGATGAACTGATAATGTATCAATGTTATTTTGTGAAAACAATTAAATATTAATATTAAAAAAGGAATACTACAACATTTTATAAATAAATAAATAAATTATGCACCCAACTGTAGCACATTTGTTTAGAACATAAGAACATAAGAAGGTTTACAAACAAAGAGGAAGTCATTTGGCCCATCTTGCTCATTTGGTTGTTAGTAGCTTATTGATCCCAGAATCTCATCAAGCAGCTTCTTGAAGGATCCCAGGGTGTCAGCTTCAACAACATTACTGGGGAGTTGATTCCAGACCCTCACAATTCTCTGTGTAAAAAAGTGCCTCCTATTTTCTATTCTGAATGCCCCTTTGTCTAATCTCCATTTGTGACCCCTGGTCCTTGTTTCTTTTTTCAGGTCAAAAAAGTCCCTTGGGTCGACATTGTCAATACCTTTTAGAATTTTGAATGCTTGAATTAGGTCGCCGCATAGTCTTTTTTGTTCAAGACTAAACAGATTCAATTCTTTTAGCCTGTCTGCATATGACATGCATTTTAAACCCAGAATAATTCTGGTCGCTCTTCTTTGCACTCTTTCTAGAGCAGCAATATCTTTTTAAAGCGAGGTGACCAGAACTGCACACAATATTCAAGATGAGGTCTTACTAGTGCATTGTACAGTTTTAACATTATTTCCCTTGATTTAAATTCAACACTTCTCACAATGTGTCCGAGCATCTTGTTAGCCTTTTTTATAGCTTCCCCACATTGTCTAGATGAAGACATTTCAGAGTCAACAAAAACTCCTAGGTCTTTTTCATAGATTCCTTCTCCAATTTCAGTATCTCCCATATGATATTTATAATGTACATTTTTATTTCCTGTGTGCAGTACCTTACACTTTTCTCTATTAAATGTAATTTGCCATGTCTCCGCCCAGTTTTGAATCTAAATCATCAAAGGTCTAAATCATTTTGAATGACCTTTGCTGCTGCAACAGTGTTTGCCACTCCTCATATTTTTGTGTCATCTGCATATTTAACAAGTTTGCTTACTATACCAGAATCTAAATCATTAATGTAGATTAGGAATAGCAGAGGACCTAATACTGATCCCTGTGGTACACCGCTGGTTACCACACTCCATTCTGAGGTTTTTCCTCTAATCGGTACGTTCTGTTTTCTACATGTTAACCACTCCCTAATTCATGTACATGCATTTCCTTGAATCCCTACTGCATTCAGTTTGAGAATTAATCTTTTGTGCGGGACTTTGTCAAAAGCTTTCTGGAAATCTAAATAAATCATGTCATATGCTTTGCAATTATCCATTATCGATGTTGCATCCTCAAAAAAATCAAGCAAGTTAGTTAGACACGATCTCCCTTTCCTAAAACCATGCTGACTGTTTCCATTTTGGATCTTATTATAGTTTCCATAAGTTTGCATATAAAAGAAGTCAGGCTTACTGGTCTGTAGTTACCTGGTTCAGTTTTGTTTCCCTTTTTGTGGATCGGTATTACGTTTGCAATTTTCCAGTCTGTCGGTACCACCCCTGCGTCAAGAGACTGCTGCATGATCTTGGTTAGCGGCTTGTAAATTACTTCTATCATTTCTTTGAGTACTACTGGGAGGATCTCATCCGGCCCAGGGGATTTGTTTATTTTAAGAGCTCCTAGTCCCTTTAACACTTCTGCCTCAGTTATGCTAAAGTTATTTAAAACTGGATAGGAACTGGATGACATGTGGGGCATGTTGTCAGTATCTTCCTTTGTAAAAACTTGTGAAAAGTAATCATTTAATATATTTGCTATTTTTTTTCTTCATCTACAATTTTGCCATTTGTATCAATCTCTTAAACATTTAACCTCCTCTTTGAATGTTCTCTTGCTGTTGTAATATTGGAAAAACATTTTGGAATTGGTTTTCTCCCTTAGCAATGTTCATTTCTATTTCTCTCTTGGCCTTTCTAACTTCCTTTTTGACTTGCGTTTGGAGTTCCGTGTACTCTTTCTGCGTACTTTCTTTTTGGTCCTTTTTTAATGCTCTGTAAAGTGCCTTTTTTCGCTGAATATTTTTTTTAATTGCTCTATTAAACCATTTTGGCCATTTAGTTTTACATTTAGATTTGTCTACTTTAGGGATGTAATTGTTTTGCGCCTCTAGTACTACATTTTTGAAGAACAACCATCCTTTCTCTGTGGGTGTTTTCTCTATTTTACTCCAATCTACTTCTGTTAGTCTCTGTTTCATACCTTCATAGTTTGCTTTTCTAAAATTGTAAACCTTAGCTTTAGTCATTACTTTTGGGGTTTTAAAAAACACTTCAAATGAGACCATGTTGTGGTCTGAGTTTGCCAGTGGTTCTCTGACCTCTGTTTTAGTTATTCTATCTTCGTTATTTGAAAAGACTAAATCAAGGCATGCCTCCCCTCTAGTTGGTGCCTTGACAAATTGTGTTAGGAAGCAGTCATTTGTCATTTCCACCATTTCTATTACATCCGTCGTGCTACCCACCGGGTTTTCCCATTTTATATGGGGGAAGTTGAAATCCCCCATTAGTATGGCTTCTCCATGTCTATTGTCATTGTATAACAGATTATTTTGCTCACCGTCTGAATCTGGCGGTCTATAGCATGCTCCTATTATTATGCCCTTTGAATTTTTGTCCGTTATTCTGACCCATATTGATTCGGCTTTATTTTCTTTGTCCAGGTTTAACCCCTGGGCTTCAAGACTGTTTCTTATGTATAGCGCTACCCCTCCTCCTCTTCTGTCTTGCCTGTCTTTCCTATACAGTGTATACCCACAAATATTATATTCGTCCCCATCACTCTCAGACAACCAAGTTTCTGTAACACCTATCACATCATAGTTACTTGTTAGTGCAGTAGCTTCAAGTTCTAGAATTTTGTTTCTGATACTTCTAGCATTTAGATAAATACATTTAATGGTTGTCTTACCTGAGTTGTTGTCCTTGTTTTGATGCGGTCTCCCTTCTGTTTTTTTGTTGATTTCTCCCCCCTTCCTTTCTAGTTTAAATGCTTCTGAACCTGCTCAAGGATCTTTTCTCCAAGTAGACTGGTTCCCTTGTTATTTAAGTGCAGTCCGTCCCATCTATCCATATAGTCCTCGTTGTAGAATGTGGTCCAATGATCAAGATAGGTGAAGCCTTCCCGTGTGCATCACGTCTTCAGCCATGCGTTTTGATTAATTATTTCCAGCTATCCATATGGTCCTTTGCAAGGTGCCTGTAGTATACCAGAAAATACCACAGTTTTGGTTTTCTCTTTTAATTTCCTTCCTAGCTTTCTGAATTTGTTTTGCAGGGATTTTGGTCTGTCTCTTCCAATGTTGTTTGTACCGATGTGGACGACTACTACCGGGTCGTCTCCTGTTCGTTCTAGGAGCCTGTCCACGTTCTCAGTGATGTGCTTGACCGAGGCTCCCGGAAGGCAGCACACTGTTGTAGTAAGGGGGTCCAAACTGCGAATTGAACTTGCTGTGTTTCTCAATATGGAGTCCCCAACAATCATGACCTCCCTTCTTTTTGCTGTCTGGTCACCACTGTCAATAGGGTCCTGGATGTTGTTCCTTTCGCATTCTCTTGTTGTTGGTTCTGCTCATCAAAATTCTGAAGTGACTCAAATTTGTTGGCTGTTTTGATTTCTGGTGGTTGTGTTTGATGAAGTTTTTTTTTTCCCCTTCTTCTGCCTATCTGAACCCAGCTGTTCTGACCTTCTATCTCCCTGGTGGCTTTCAATCTGTTAGGGGTGATGCAGACTTCCATGAATTGTTGGTGTGCCAGTTCCTCAAGATCCTGTTGCTGTCGCACTTCTTCCAGCTCCATTTCTAGCATACTTACTAGTTTATGCAAGTCTTGGATCGAGCAGCACTTTACGCACACTTGGTTTAGCTCCGCTGGGTTTTCTTGGATTTCCCACATCAAGCAGGTGTCATAGATTACTGGCTTGAAGACCATGTTGAGGGTTTTTTTTTTTAAGTTTAGTTTCTTCTGCAGCTGTCAACCTGCTTTCCACCTGCTTCTAAACTACTCTGCACTTTTCCACGCCTGTACTTCTCCCACTCGCTGTCGCTGGGAAGACTGCCTCGTTTAACTGCGTTGTTCTAATCTTAATACCATAACAAATGTACTTATTATAAATACGTACCTTCTTTTATTTGTTGGAAAACGGTCTGGAACTGAAGTATTTTTAATACAGTGCTATTTGAGTATTTAAGGTATATATGGTTATCTTCAAAATTAAACTGTATGTCAGCAACGGTACATTCATTTAACAAAGCGCCTCACGCCACTCGGAACTTTCGCATTTTAACTTCTAACAGTCTATGCTCAACTGAGTGGAATGTTCACACACTAGCCGGTTCCAAGCAGTGTCTCCCCTCCTTCTCTGCACCTACCCCTCCCCCTCTCTAGTTGCACCAGCTGAGGTGCTGGGAGTGTGGCAGCAGGAATTATTAAATACAATGAAAGTCAGTTAATTAATTACCATTGCCTAGTTAGTGTCCTCGTCACTGCTCCACCTTACAGGATAAATCGTCGGGGCTGACAATTGTAGTCATACTCCAGAAAATCGCACATCTCTTTCAAACAACAGGCAGGACAGCCATTTAAAAACTTAACTCTTAAAGTGTGCACTTCTACTAACTTGCCTTAAAAAATGCACATTTGAAATAAGCTGTTGTACACTGGAAATGTCTGGGACTTAACAGATCCATGCTAATTGTCTCACAAGCTGTCAGTCAAATGTGATTTGCACATGATTACTTGCATGAGAGGAAGATCCCACCCAAATATTGCATCACAATGACTACTTTCCTTTGATTGGCTAAAGCCTGCTGGATTTATCAGTGTGCTGAACTTGGCGTTCACTCAGGTGTAGATTTAGGTGGGCATCAGTGCATCAGCTGTTACATTTAAATGTGTTTTAAAAAAATACATTTACTTAACCGTTTTAATTCAAAGATATTTTTCCCCTTCAGTTCTATCCTTATATATACAGTTCTGCCATCAAGCTAACTTGATCAACAGCACTAATTAAGTGACCAAGTGTTTGCTTTTTTGCTTTTGAATCTCCAGGGTGGGAATATGATGGTAGGCTGTTGAAACAGAGAATGGTGATTTGTTAATTGTGATAACCAGCAATCCAGACTCCTGCTTAAACATTTCTAAAACTATTGTTGTGGCCTCTGACACTGCCATCCCAATTGTTTGAACTGTCGGAGGAGGAGGTGGAGCTAGACAGTGACTTGGAGGATGACCACTAATTTTGGTGGGTGCCAAACCCTTTCTGCTGGTACTCACATGACAACCTAATGATAAAGTTATGCGAACCCCTGATGTATAAGTGAATCGAAAAACAAATACCGATTATTTGCTGCCTACCCAAAGCTAAAGTGCCATGCAACTTAAATGGCATTACTAGTGTTTTGCATTTCACACAGGTATTACTGATGACAATCTCCATTTGTTCAAAGTTTGTTAGTCACTTGTCACGAGATTCTGCAACTGCACATGCAAAAGTAATTGTAACCTCGACCTGGCATAGCTATGTACCTGTGTTAAAGTCCTTATTTATATTTCCAGGATTAGATGCAAATACATGGTAAAGGATCATTTAAATATTTGAATTACCATTATCCATGTGGGTCAGGAATAGGTTTATTGTAATTAGTTTACATTATCAATTTAATACAGCAGTAATACTAAGGCTGCTTAGTGATAGAACTGACCTTGGATCGCAGAGACTCAGGACACTCCAGCATATGGAGCAGCTCGGAGTTGTCAATCTCCAGAAGCAGTCCAGTGATTTTTCAAGCAGACTGGGATGCATTGCCTGGATTAGTGGGAACAGACGCTCACCTGCAAAAACACCCACACCAGTTAGCACAAGTCTAGATACAATGTTTACCACTGATCTAAAGAACTAAAATACTGTTCAGCTGCTATTTTCTTTCTATTAATATGAACAGCTTTTCAAAGCTTTACGTAAGGCATCATTTAGTAAAACGACCTTTAAGTACTCTGAATAAAAAGTAAATGGTTTTAATGAAGTTCAAGTGAGGGACGACTATGCTAAAAAGAAACACTGTTACTTTAATACAAGTAACTAACAGGCTGCCAATTATTGACTTATATATGACAGATTGTTAGTCTTATTCATGTCAAGGAACCCATCATTTGCTTTTGCTCCAGTAGAGGAGCAGAGGCTGGCATGGAAGCAGTCAAAGGTTCCTGGCCTTGCACATGGACAGCAGGCTGAAGAAAAAAGTGTTAAGGTCAGTGTTACTGTTTAACAGTTCCCGTGGGGCAGCACACAGTTAGCCGGGAGGGGAGGGTTTAGGTCGGCTCACCGCACACCAGTGACCTCTGTGGCTGGCCTGGTGCCTGCCTGGGCGCAAATCAAAACTGCGTGGTCCTCTGCTGTTGTAGTTCTGTAACGGCTTCACAACGGACTTGCAGTGCAAAAAGAAAAAAATGGATGGCTGTTGGCAAACATTTCAGAGGACACAAGTGCTCTTCTCTCCCAAGAGAGGACGGGGTTGCTATACTTTACTCAAGTGTGTTTTTATCCCACAGTTTTATTTAGTAGTTTATTGTTGTCGTACCATTTAATAAATTATTGTTTTTTACCGTGCAACCTGTGTCTGCCTCTTTTGGTGTGGTCAGTGTCTGTGGTGGTTCCCAACTAGTCACATTTAAACTTAACCTATCTAAGTCTGTTGAAATTCGGGTCCCGGTGCCTGACCACCACCAGTGGCCTAGTCGGCTACCAGTAAAACAAAGATTTTCTATATATATTCATCTGTCCCAATACTTATGTAGATTAATGGGTTCACAATTGCTCATGAATAATAATAATTGCTGCCCTCAAGCTCCACCCCTCCCTGTTCTGTAGTGTTAGCTCTTCTCACAGTGGAGTGACACATCCTTTAATCAAATGTTTCAGTGAAACAGACTTACATTTTAAAAACTCATCTCTGTTCCGTGGTTCTAGAGTCTGCAGACTGTAAACTGCAGCTTAATTCACTGAGTAGAAATAAGAGAAATAGAATTGAAACATGTGAATTAATACACAAAACACATAAGACTGCAAACAGCATTTCAGGGTGTAAAAAAAGTCAATGTGAACAAGTCTGTCACTGCACTGGAGTCTTGTGTTCGTTCCTCTCCATCAGATATCATTGCCCAACAGTACGTCACCAGACCTGGATTATAAATAAAAGCACCTTTTCACTGGAAATTGTTGTCTGCCTGTCACTCCTGCATCGCATCACCACTATACCTGTTCCCCTCCACTAGCCATTTTGCCACACGTGGTATCAGAACACGAGACTATGGACCGCAACGCGCTGGCGGAGCTGCTGCAGGCGATGGAGAGCAGACTTGACAAAGGAGAGAAGGAGGGAGGAGCGCTACACGGCGCTCATTGAACAGGTAGGGCTGGCTGTTGCTGCAGCGACGACCCCGACCACAACACCGGTGATGTCGCCCCCGAAGACACGGGCGATGAAGATGTCGGCGGAGGATGACCCGGAAGTGTATTTGGTGGCGTTCGAGTGGCTGGCTACCGCAGCTAAGCAGTTCTGGGCCAGCCAGTTGGGACCCTGTCTGATCGGGGAGGCTCAGGCAGCCTACCAAGCCCTGAGTGACCATCACGCCACCGATTACGACCTGGTCAAGCAGGCTATTCTCCCCCGCCTAAACATCACTACCGAGACCCACCAGGCGTGGTTTAGGGAGTACCGGAGGGCCCCGGAGACACGCCCCAGGGTGGTTGCAGAGCGGTTGTGCGACCACATGGTGCATTGGCCGACCCCCGGGAAGAAGACCGCCCAGCAGATGGGGGAAGCCATTGTGATAGAGCAGTTCTGCCATGGGGTCGACGCCGAAACCCAGGTGTGGATACGGCGCCACAACCCCAACACCCTGGAGGAGGCTGTCAATCTGGCGGAAGACTTCGAGGACTCCCTGACTTCCGCCCGGGTCGGAATCCTGTCCGCCCCTGCACTTCAGAGCAGCCGACCTCTCCCTCCCTCTCCTCCAACACCACCACCCCCCTCGTTCCCGGGACCCAGACCTCCTAGAGCACCGACTTGGGACGCCTTGCCAGCCCCCCATGGAGACCAAGGGTGGCCCCCAGCTGGGGTAGAGGTGCTGCCCCTGCCCCGTTGCCATACCAGCAGCGGGACAGATTTCTGACCTATGCCCTCTCTGTCCCTCCTATCTGTTTCAGGTGCAACCAGCCGGGCCAGGTCATGCCCCGCTGCCATGGAGTGTGACGTGGTCATGTGCAATTGGGCACCTGAAGCGGGTAAGTGTGGGGAAAATGGTTGGGAGGGGCCTTGTCTGATTGACGTTGTTTTAGGAAATGTGAAAACCCATGCGTTAGTGGACACAGGGTGTGAGCAAACCTTGATTAGGACAGCTCTCTTGGGCTGTGTGTCGTGGCGGCCACAAGGTCAGGTGGCCATCTCCTGTATCCATGGAGACACGGCGGCATACCCCAGACTAAAAGTATAATTATCAGTAGGACCGATAAAACGTCACCTTGTAGTCGGGGTGGCGGAAAGGTTGCCGCACCCAGTTATTCTGGGCAGAGACTGGCCAAAATTCAAAGATTTAGTGCAAATGATGACAGACTCAGCCACACACGTAAACGTGGCAGAAATAAAAAGGAACAGATTGGTGATGTGTTTCCTTTTCACCACGAAATGTTTTCCCCTCTTTTCCATCCTAGAAAAACAAATAAGGAGAGACGAACCGCGAAATGGGAGGGAGCGTCTTTGAGACAAGGCTGGGGTCTGGTGGGCGAGTGCTGTAATGGTAACAAACACCAGTCGAAGGGAGTGGGAACGCAGTGCGACCGAGTACCCGTGGTACTCAAGCGCAGACCTAGTGTGGGGCCAACAGAACGACCCATCACTGGTGCATGCTTGGGGGCAGGTCCTGTCCATTGAAGGTAAGGATGTTGATGGCGCTGGGGCGCTAGTATATCCACATTTCAGTATAAAGGGGCAATTACTGTATAGAGTAAACGTAGCCGTGGGCACAGGACAGCCTGTAACACAACTGTTGGTTCCCCCGTCTTGTCGGACCGAGGTCATGAGGCTGGCGCATGATATCCCTTTTGCGGGGCACCTCGGAGCCGAGAAGACGAGGGAACGGATATTGGCTCGATTCTATTGGCTCGGTCTTCAGACTGATGTGTCGAAATATGTAGCCACATGCCCAGACTGCCAGCGAGTAGCGCCGGGTCGAGTGCGCCCTGCCCCTTTGGTCCCACTGCCCATTATTTCCACTCCTTTCGAGTGCATTGCAATGGACATAATGGGCCCTTTGCTACCTTCTGACTCTGGGTATACGCATATATTAGTAGTGGTGGATTATGCAACGCGATATCCAGAGGCAGTTCCATTGAGGTCCACTAGTGCAGTTGCAATAGCCACCGAATTAGCGCAGATTATGGCTAGAGTAGGGATCCCCAAGGAGATTTTGACTGATCACGGGACCAATTTTTTGTCCAATACGTTACAGCAGGTGTACAAAATATAAAAAATACATCCCATCAGGACGTCCGTTTATCATCCACAATCGGACGGTTTGGTTGAACGTTTTAATCAGACCTTAAAGTCGATGCTGAGGCGATTCGTAACACAGGAGCAGAAACATTGGGCATCGCTTCTTCCCTACCTCCTTTTTGCGGTGAGAGAAGTGCCGCCGAGTTCAACGGGGTTCTCCCCCTTTGAGCTCCTGTACGGCCAGCAGCCTCACGGCATTCTCGATCTGCTGAGGGAGGGGTGGGAGGAGCACAAAGGCTCGTCCAAAAATGTAGTGAAGTATGTGCTACTACTACGAGATCGCCTGGATTTGGTCGGTCGTTTGGCCCAAGACAACCTTAGATCGGCTCAGCACCGACAACAGCAGCATTACAACAAAAATGCACGGATTCGAACCTTTCGACCAGGGGACAAGGTAATGCTGTTACTTCCCTCCTCAGAATCGAAACTGTGTGCTAAATGGCAGGGGCGTATAAGGTGATTCGGGCTATAGGGAAAGTGAATTATGAAATTAGACAGCCCGATCGCCTAAATGAACGTGAAATTTATCATGTCAATTTGTTAAAGCCCTGGCAGGCAAGGGAGGTCTTATTTATAGCCCCAGGCAATATGGAGGATGATTTAGGTCCCTGTCCAGAGACCCCGAGCACAAGAGCGATTTCTATGGGGGAACAATTGGTTCCGGATCAGCAAAGAGAGCTGCGTAAGCTTATTGAGGAGTTCAGCGATGTTTTTTCTGACGTGCCCGGCAGAACAAACTTAGTTGAATATGACATTATCACTCCACCAGGTGTCACAGTGCGAGAGAGACCGTACCGGATCCTGGAAAGTCGGCGAAGTGGCGTTTGCAAAGAGGTATGGGATATGCTCGACCTTGGAGTGATTTAACCTTCCAGGAGCGAGTGGTGCAGTCCAATCGTCATAGTGGCTAAGAAAGACGGCACCAACCGCTTCTGTGTGGATTTCAGAAAGGTGAACGCTATTGCTAAGTTCGATGCATATCCTATGCCTCGGGTCGACGAACTTTTAGACAGACTGGGAAAAGCGAGGTTTATTTCCACTCTGAACCTGACGAAGGGATACTGGCAAATCCCTTTAACCCGCAGCTCCAGAGAGAAAACCGCATTTTCAACACCAGAAGGGCTGTTCCACTTTAAAACCATGCCGTTTGGGCTACATGGTGCGCCCGCTGCCTTTCAGAGACTGATGGACCAGGTTTTACGCCCACATCATGAATATGCAGCAGCGTATATTGATGACGTGGTGATTTACAGCTCCACCTGGCGAGAGCATTTGGCTAGGGTTACAGCCATTCTTCAGTCTCTAAGGGCAGCCCGGCTGACAGCAAACTTGAGGAAATGTGCGTTTGCCAAAACAGCGACACAATATTTGGGATTTTTAATGGGGAATGGAAGGGTGAGACCTGTAGTCACCAAAATCCAGGCTTTGGTTGATGCAGCAATCCCCAAAACCAAGACTCAGGTGAGGTCACTACTGGGCTTAGCCGGTTATTACAGTCGCTTCATCCCTGAGTACGCCACAGTTGTTAACCCGTTAGTCGACCTCACCAAAAATAGTGCTCCAAATTTAATTAAATGGTCAGCTGAGTGTCAAGGAGCGTTTGATACTATTAAGCGTACACTTTTCCAGGCCCCCACTTTTATCACATCAGATTTCACCAAGAGATTCATCCTCCACACCGACGCTTCGGATGTATGTTTGGGTGCAGTCTTGTCCCAAAAAGTAGCTGGAGTAGAGCACCCGATATTGTACCTGAGTAAAAAAATGTTACCTCGGGAACGCAACTACTCTGTAGTCGAAAAAGAGTGTTTAGCCATTAAATGAGCTACTCACTCTTTACGATACTACTTGCTGGGACACTCATTTGATCTGGTCACAGACCACGCCCCACTCAAGTGGTTAAGCACAATGAAGGACAGCAATGCCCGGATAACTCGGTGGTATCTGGCATTGCACCCCTTCATGTACCATATGGTACACCGTGCGGGAAAAGACCACCAAAATGCGTATTATTTTTCCCGGGGGGGGGTGGAGTAATGGGAAAGGTAGATTTAGCCGAGTGTTCCTTCGGCTCCACTCTGAGCGGTGGGATATGTGACGGAAAGATGAGTTCTGGTGATGAATCTTCCTCCCGACCTGTGAGGGCACTAAAGAACGAGAGGAGAAGTATCTGGAAGGGCTGGCCTGACAGTTCGTTTCCGGGTCAGGGAAGTGGGTCAGCCTGGAAAGAAGCGAGACTCTGTTGTAAGACCGTATTGATTTGAAAGGTAAACGAGAAGCAGCTGCAAGTAATAAGGCAGCTGCAACCGTTTACCTAGATATCATGCAGGATTACATATAGGGGCCAGGGTAACGCTGATCTTTTCAGAGGAGAGGAGCTCTCGTTGTTACAGAGAATTACATGTTGTGTTTGTTTGTAATTGTCTGCTTTTTGCACCACCAGACAGTTAACTCACCTATCCGGAGCTGTCGACCAGGGTCAGCACAATCCGGATCACCACTGCACGGAACCGTCACAAAATACAGTGTCTTCACCCACCACAAGCACGTCTGCACTCACCCAGGACTGGTGACCGTGTGTTCGTTTTGTTCGGGACCGTGCCCTATTATTGCTATCCCCGCGCTTTACTCATTGTTGTGTATAGCCGGGGATTTATTATTTAACGGTCACCAGACCTGGATTATAAATAAAAGCACCTTTTCACTGGAAACAGTTGTCTGCCTGTCACTCCTGCATCGCATCACCGCTATACCTGTTCCTCTCCACTAGCCACTTTGCCACAATCTGTCATTGTCTGCACCATCCTCACATCACTCCCTTCTCCCTGCTTCATCAGTCATTGTCTGCACCATCCTCACATCACTCCCTCCTCCCTGCTTCATCAGTCATTGTCTGTACCATCCTCACATCACTCCCTCCTCCCTGCTTCATTAGTCATTGTCTGTACCATCCTCACATCACTCCCTCCTCCCTGCTTCATCAGTCATTGTCTGTACCATCCTCACATCACTCCCTCCTCCCTGCTTCATCAGTCATTGTCTGCACCATCCTCACATCACTCCCTCCTCCCTGCTTCATCAATCATTGTCTGCACCATCCTCACATCACTCCCTCCTCTCTGCTTCATCAGTCATTGTCTGTACCATGCTCACATCATTCCCTCCTCCCTGCTTCATCAGTCATTGTCTGCACCATCCGCACATCACTCCCTCGTGAAAATTGGGAATTTTTGTAGTATCTGTAAATTGTTTGGTTGTGTATGCACACAGCATTTCAGTGAGCTTGCATCTTCAAAAAATATATACTTACATTTTATTTCTTGAATCTTTTGTTTCATACAATGTAGTGTCTGTTGAAAATAAATACTAATTCTCTAAAACGAAACATTGTTAAACAAAATACTTCAGTCTGCCATTGAACATCCTTTTTATTTTGTGTGAACTGTAACTGAAACAATGAGTTTATCTATTTTGTAGTTTATCTTTGTGATGTGTGGACATGGTGCCTGCCTGTGTGATTTGACTTTTTAACTCTCTGTTTTTTTTTGTTTGTTTTTATTTTAAAAGGGGCAGCGCTCTGCAAACCAATTTCAACACCAGGGGCCGTATTCACAAAACTGACTTAAGACTAAGACCAAAAAATGGGCTCAAGTTGCTTTTGCTGACTTTGTTATGACCGAGTCTTAAGTCCGTTTCATGAAACAATTTTTTCGGGGGGTCTTATCTTAGACAGCTTTGCTGACCTCGTGTGACATCTTCACTGTCATCCACTCGAGAGAAAGCTGTTGCCTGAGGAACAGGTTGGTAATTTTGTATTGTCTTTAATAGAATATTTGCAAAAAAAAAAAAAAAAAGTATATTGAACAAATATGTGTTTATCTGTCTATCTAGTTATTTGCTCTAGGTGTGTATCCCTTTAAGAAAGACGTTCTTGGGTCATAATAAATTGATTTAAGCATTTTTAGAAACAGGATAATTTCTGGTAATGGAAAGTGTATGGCAAGCTAAATTATCATTTAGAGATATCTCAAATTAATTTATAGACAGCTTAAAATATTTGATGATATCTCTAAATCAGTTTCAAATATCTCTAAATATTTTAAGATATCTTCAAATATTTAAAGATATCTCAAAATGTCTCTGAGATATCTTTAAATACTTTTCAAATATCTCTACATTATTTAGAGATATCTCTAAATAACTTCCTGTTCATTTAGATATATCTCTAAATGGACAGGAAACCCATTCAAAACATAGAGCATTTTCACTGGAAGTCGTTTCAAGATATCTTGAAATGGCTTCCTGTTCATTTGAAGATATTTTCAAATGATTAAGAGATATCTCTAAATTAACACAGTTATTTAAAGATATTGTTAAATGATTTAGAGATCTCTTTAAATACCATAGCATGGTGCACCGAACTGTCATTTAGAGATTTCTTAAAATGAGGGTTTAAAGATAGCTATAAATCATTTGAAGATATCTCTAAAAAACTTCCTGTTCATATAAAGATATCTCTAAATCATTTGAAGATATCTTCAAATGAACAGCAAGCCATTTCAAGATCTCAAACTGACTTCCTGTGAAAATACTTTTGAATGGACATCCTATCCATTTAGATATATATATATATCTAAATTAACAGAAAGTTATATAGAGATATCTCTAAATGGTTTATGATATCTTTAAATGAACAGGAAGTTTTTTAGAGACATCTTCAAATAATTTAGAGGTATCTTTAAAACCCTAATTTTAAGATATCTCTAAATGACAGTTTGGCGCATCATGCTAGCAGAATCCATATGGTTTCCATAGTATTTAAAGATATCTGTAAATCAAAGGGTAAAAGCGCAAATCTGCATATACTTCCACTGTAGTAACATACTGTGGCAATGTTGCCTGCCCCTGTGTGTATTTAAGAATATAAGAAAGTTTACAAACGAGAGGAGGCCATTGGGCCCATCTTGCTCGTTTGGTTGTTAGTAGCTTATTGATCCCAGAATCTCATCAAGCAGCTTCTTGAAGGATCCCAGGGTGTCAGCTTCAACAACATTACTGGGGAGTTGATTCCAGACCCTCACAATTCTCTGTGTAAAAAAGTGCCTCCTATTTTCTGTTCTGAATGCCCCTTTGTCTAATCTCCATTTGTGACCCCTGGTCCTTGTTTTTTTTTTTTTCAGGCTGAAAAAGTCCCTTGGGTCGGCACTGTCAATACCTTTTAGAATTTTGAATGCTTGAATTAGGTCGCCACGTAGTCTTCTTTCTTCAAGACTGAACAGATTCAATTCTTTTATCCTGTCTGCATATGGCATGCCTTTTAAGCCCGGAATAATTGTGGTTGCTCTTCTTTGCACTCTTTCTAGAGCAGCAATATCTATTTTATAGCGAGGTGATCAGAACTGAACACAATATTCAAGATGAGTTCTTACTAATGCATTGTACAGTTTTAACATTACTTCCCTTGATTTCAATTCAACACTTTTCACAATGTATCAGAGCTTCTTGTTGGCCTTTTTTATAGCTTCCCCACATTGTCTAGATGAAGACATTTACTTACCTCCGTCTCCAATCCCGTTCTCCACTCACCGAACACACCACCACGAGTGGGTGAAAACATGCAGCTTTTATGCAGCTGTACCGAGACCCGATTGCTAATCATTCATTCAATTGGAGTTGCGGTACAACTGCATGTGAATTAATAAAGTGCAATTCCCCCTGCTCACATATTATTACATTTTACTTGTACGTGAAGTGCTGTGCAATCCTCCTGCCTAAATACAAATATACATTTTAAACATTCGTGTTACACAGACCTGTTTCTATCCCGTGTACCAATACACCAACATTAACACACAACATATAACACAAAATACACACAGGGGCAGGCACTTTGTCACATATAGCCCCCCTTGTGCAAAGCACACATGGCCTCAATGGCCACCTCCCATCTTAAAATGACAAAAGACTCGCTCAAAGTCCTGGGCCAAGAACAGGGACTTTAAGGAGTTGATGGGCGGCAATGTTGCCAGTAGCCAGGCTGCTACTGGCCATGCTGTCAGCAGATGTGCTGACAATGGGGCGAATCTTTCCTCCCGCTGTACCACTAGCAGCGGAAATGCGGCCAATGGTGCGGCTGTCAGCAGACTTGCTGACAGCTCACAGACTGACTCCTTTAGCCAGGGCAAGTCCAGCAGCGAAACCCCCCCCCAAGATCTCCGGCAGCGAAACTGCTGTGGGAGAAGGTGGTCTCCTAACCTCTCCCCCCTTTATAGCTGGCAGCTCCCTCTGGGGGGACTCCAGTCCCCAGAATTCCTGCAGTGAAATTGCTGCGAGGAAAGGTGGCTCCCTCTGGTGAGGCTCCGGCCACATTGACCCCTGCGGCCAAGACAGCTGACTGCAACCCCTGGTGAAGCAGTTCCAGCGACCCCAGGAGATGCGGAGCGGCTGGCAACCCCTGGCGATGCGGAGCGGCTGGCAACCCCTGGCGATGCGGAGCGGCTGGCAACCCCAGGCAATGCAAGGCAGGCATCCTTGAACAAAGCGAAGCAGGCATCCTCGGACGAAGCGAGGCAGGCATCCTTGGACAAAGCGAGGCAGGCATCCTCGGGCAAAGCGAGGCAGGGAGTCAGGATAAGCTGGAGTGCGGGTGTTGGCCCTCTTCTCGACCCCTGCGGCCAGGCATTTCTTCCTTGTGCTTCCCTCAGCAGCCTATGCAAGGGTTTCTGAGGACCGCCAGCATCTATTCCTGGTCCTTCTGATGCAGGGAGAGGGAGCTCCTGCTCCTCTCCCCTTGATGGAGGTGGAGGCAGAGGCAGCTCCAGCTCCTCTCCTCGTGATGGTGGGGGAAGTGATACCAGCGGGCATTCACCCTCTGCTGGTGGGGGAAGTGATACCAGCAGGCATTCACCCTCTGCTGGTGGGGGAAGTGATACCAGCAGGCATTCACCCTCTGCTGGTGGACAGGGACCCAGCAGGCATTCACCCTCTGCTGGTGGACAGGGACCCAGCAGGCATTCACCCTCTGCTGGTGGACAGGGACCCAGCAGACATTCACCCTCTGCTGGTGGAGGAGGTAAAGGCAGCTCCTGCTGCTCTGCTCCTGCCGATGGAGGTGGCGGAGGCATGTAGTCTCCTGCCAGTGAAGGTGGCGGAGGCAAAAAAATAAATAAAAAAAATAATAATTGGAATACAAAAAAAATAAAAATAAAATGGGATGGGATGGAAGGAGAATAAAGAGGTGAAGGACAGGGAGGAGGAGTGCCGCCTAAGGGACAGATATCCCCGGCGATTTAACAAGCCATCGCCGGGGTGCTTCCTCTGCGACCAGGACCATCTGTTCGGTGTGTAGGGTCACATAATGAAGTGCAGCGATGATCGGAGACAATCACACCGATTGTTGCATCAAAGGTTTATTGCAGTGATCATCAAAAAACAGAGCGCTCCGGAGAATAACAGTCACTTCATCAGTAACTAGTGTATTCCTCCCAGCCAGGGCTCAGTCTTGCAGCAGGTGTTAATTAATGAGCCGCATGAGTCCCTGGGTTTGGTTTTAAGAAACCCTTTGCATAGAAAAAAAGAGAGGTAGAAAGAGGTGAGGTTAAGAGAGGGATGTGTTAGGCCTCTCTTTAAAGAAAAAAAACTTGTTTGTTTTTCCAGGCATATTTGCTAAAAAAAAAAAAAATAAAGTTTTTGCTGATCGCGCCACCTACGTTTGCATATGGGTTTCTGTGGTTTTGTCTTTCTTTTTTCTTTTTTTGCTACTTTGTTCTTACTCTGGACTAGTTGTTTGCCCTGGATATTTTTTTTTTGTGTTTTCGTGTTTTATGCGGGATTGGATTTCGTTCATTTCCCATGGATTATAAAAATATTTAGCAACTTTATTTCCATCGCACTCGAGTCTGCCTTGGGCAATCTGGACAGAATAAGAGGGTGATTTATTTACTCTATTTATTTATTTATTTGTTTGTGTTTATTCTTGCATTATAACTCTTGCAAGGCGGACAAAAGCTATTGGGGTGCAACGGATTTGGCTAGACCATGCGTTACACCTCACAGTTGTGAAGAATGGACATTAAAAATAGTCAGACTTGGGACTTGTTCTGGGTTGTGACTGTCATAGATTTTTTTTTCCTTTTGTGTAGAACTTGTCTTGTTCTTTCCCAAATATGCCCTTGATGTGTTGAACAATATGTTGGTGTTCATTATTATTATTCCTTCATTGTCCCAATTATGTATTTGTTTATTTTGACTGCTGTCGATCAGTTTATATGTTTATGTTCCTGTAGAGTGATCGTTACAGTAGGCCTGAAGCCACAGGCCTTCAGGGTCCCTGCTGGGGTACCTCAGGCTGGGGCAGAGCCTGTGTCCGTGGCTGCTTGTGCTGCTGTCTGGGGCGGTTCCGTTGGAACTGTCTGCCCTGGTGCTGCTGCACTAGGCTTCCGCGCCCCCGTCCATCTTGGTTCGTGCACCAGCCCTCGCAGAGGCACGGGAGGGGAGCATTGCAGCTACCTGTCTGGATGCCTCTCTCACCTCATGAGAGCGCTTTAAGACCAAAGGTGTGGCCGAGGGAGATCGGGGCATCCAACAGGGCGGACTTGTCCGTGTCTGGGACTCTGGCCCGAGACAGCCACAGCTTCTTTTGTGCCACCACCAAGCTGGCGAGGCTCCTACCCGAGATCAGATGCAGCTTTGAGGCGATGGGCTTGGGAAGGTCTGCGGACCGCAATATGCCATCCAGATAGGCCACAAGGAGGCCTCTTGTATTGGTCAGGCAAGTGGGACTCAGTTCTTCTGCACTGCATGTTAGGGCAGACAGGGTCCTTTGGTAGACCACCCACTGGGGGGGCCTTCACCAGCGACATGATGCTGGAGTCGACCGGGGCAAACTGTTCAAGACCCAGGGCTCCTGTGCCCTCCAGAGAGGCCAAGGGAGCCACGCTCCTTGACACGCTGGGTACAGGCCACTGCCAAATGGACTTGACCTCCTCCAGAAAATCCGGGAAAGGTCACAGTGGGCGTCGAAGACAGACCGACGTTGTTCAGGCGATGCCATCCACAGGATTCCAAGGAACCCGGAGTCACACTCCATGAGCGCTCGCACTGAAGCTACAGGGGCCGCGTCCGACACTGAGCTAGTCTCAGTGTGGGGTGCCCCTTCTGGCCCTGCAACTGCCTCTGGCACTGGCTCTAGGTCATCTAGTGAGTCATCGTAAGAGGCCGCTACAGAGATGGCATTGAACTCACCGACGCTCATTGCCTCCTCTTGCACTGGTGGGGTTGTACACAGTGGTAAGATAGAAAAGTATCCATTGGTGGTCGTCTTTTTAGACTTTTTAGACTGCCTAGCAACAACACTGAGTGCCGTGCACTGCCAGAGCAATGCGTAGTATGCAATGGAGTGTAGCCTTAGAGCGTCTGGTTCCTCCAGCAGCTGGTGTAGCAGAGCAACAGCAGCGTGTACCTGCAGACAAAAAAAAATATGAAAACAACAACAGCAATTTCTTTATTTCAAACACACAGGACATTTTTTTGAAGGCTGCGCAGCCCTGGGCGTGGGCTCACTATACCACAGGTGTCTCAACTCAACAGCAGGGCACCACCGTGTCCCGGGGAGTGACCCTGCTTGTTCGTTTGTTTATTTAGTTTTTTTTTCAATCTGGCAAAGCAGAGAAAATAAATACAACACAGACTACAATGCAAAGCAATGATTTGTGGAAAGAAACAACGCACGCGTCCACGTAGCATTTTAAGAAAAATTTAACAACTATAATAATAATTATAATTTAGCCAAATTTTCACTCAGTCTTCAGTCGCCAAAATGGCAAGCCGATTTCCATCAATTACTTGCAAGGGAATTAGCGAGTGTCTCAGATGGAAAGCTCTGAGTTAGTCACACAACTGGAAAAGAAAGGTTAGTACCTACTTACCCGGTGGTGAGATGGCAAAAGAAGAAGTTGTCCATGACGTGACAATTTAATAGCTCAGTGGGCAGGGCTGAGTGCATCACCTCACGGAGGGGCCTATCGGCAGCTCTGATATAAAATGCTCAGTGAATACCTGACCATGGCAGGCATATCCCCAAAGTATCCCTTGGTGGTTGTCTTCGACTTGAAAGGGAATGTTTTTTTTCAATTAATACAAAAACACTAACAAACACTATTATTTTACATCTCTATTGATAACCAATTTAATTTCCAATCCATACTCTGCAAACAGAGTAAACCAGATATATTATTTTGAATGTATAGCTAGAAAAATGTATTGGCTCGTTTGCCAGATATCCATGATTTAGTTTAGAAATAGAGATGGTTTAACAATGCTAATTACAGCTTTAATAGAGACTACAGCAATCAACTCGAAACACGTTTACATAACTTACTAATGTAGGTTATATTGAAAAAAGTGCAAAGTTTCATTAGTTTCATTTTATACAAAACTGCAAGCATCTAAATAAAAAGATTACTGCAGGCTTGTTTCTTAAACCTTTGAGTAGTACAAACGTACCGGTACGTCATTGAATTAATGGTCCCCAAGGGTATGAACATACTGGTAGGTCTTGCAAATTCTGAGCTTTGAACTTGAACTTTGAACTTGAATTACTGAGTTTACAAAACTCCTGCTGTGATATTGTAACCCTAGTAACACCTTGTAGTGGTCTATTGTGCCATCTGTATCGGCACCTTACGGAATTACATACAACAAACCCAGTCACAAAACATCAACAATATCTGGAAAACAGCGAAAAATGCTCTGTGGGAAAGAAGTACTAGAAATTAGATTGAATTCCTATTCTGATTGCGATTTAAATTCTTCTACTGAATCAGGTGTCAGTGAGTGTGTCAGTGAAGAATACTTATATTCAACATTAAGTTACAGGTGTCCAGCAAAGACTTAGTTTTGTCGATTGTGCAACAAAGTCTCTCAAGTGTACAAAAAGTTATTGTTCTACTTGCTTGACATGGCCATGTTGATCGACTTCATCCTCCACAACACTACATCTAAAAAAAAGATCCCTTTCAGCAAGATCAGGCACTGCCTCATCTTGCAGCTTCTAGAAAATATCACACAAGGCAGAAGTCATCCAGTCAAGGAGACGCCCAAGCACAGTCAACGTAACAAGGATCACTGACTTACATTTTCCTCACTGCCTTCACCCTCACCACGTGTTTACCCGGATATGATTGATATCTCTCTCTCTCTCTCTTTTTTTTTCGGGATGTGTTGTGCTTGATCCGGATTGTTGTTTATTGATTACCTGCTATTTTTGTCAAAACCTTTCACTATGACAAAATAACAATTAATATTTATTTGTTTTGTTTATTTACTGTAAGAAATAGTTGTTTACACATTTTCATTGTGTAATAAATTGCTAATAGGCCTACTAACAAATGTATCAATGTGAGGAGTGTAAATATGAAAAATTTAAAAAAAACTCACTCCAGTGGGCCCATCAAAACATTCTAAAACTCACTACTCAAAGGGTTAACAATAAAACAAACGTGGTCATGCAAACCCTTACACGCTACGTTCTCTCGCTGTTTAAATCTGAATCGATTAGTATTTGCTTCTCATAATTCATCAATTAATTTAATTATATAACTGTAGGTCTACAGAAAAATAAAAAAAAATAGTATGTGATTAAATAGTACAGTGGTGTGTATCCACTTTCTGACATGTAGCCAATTCATGTTTGCCAAATCCACTTTTTTTTTTTTTTTCTCCCCAGCAGAGTTCAGTGCCAACACAGCGGGGGATAAAACTTAAACTCAGAGGAACTCAGGAAGAGCTTTGCCGGTCACTCTAAGCTCTATCCAAAAGCTGGCCAAAGATATCTTCTTGTAGGGGGTTTAGCTGTTTTGTTTTTTATTCAGTTGGAATTTTACTCAGTCCTTGTGCCAGGATGGCAGAGGGCTGAGGCTCAGAGACAGAGTAAAGGCAAAAATAAAGTTCTTTATTAAACGAAAATAATCAAATAAATAGGCACAAGGGCCAACAGAAAGAGATTCAAACAGAAATAATCAAAATGAACTTACAAAGTAAACTGTCAGGTTCCAGGTCTTTTAAAACAAGACAAAACTCTCCAAACACAAAAGCAAAATCCCCAAACAAAAGAACACCTCCCAAACCAGGGCCTCTCCCCTGGCTTTTATCCCCTGTGACTGGAGTCCAATTAATCAATAATTACTAATTATTCAATTAGAGCTCCAGCCACATTCTCACATGTTTTCCTGGCAGGGAAAAATTTAACCCCCTCCCTGCCAGTTCCAAACATATTCATATAGACGGGGAGTTCCCCATCTCATATAACCCTCTTGTGCCAAGCACACATGGCCCCAACGGCCACCTTCCCCCCTCAAGTCCCAAAGTCCGGTCTCGGGACGGGGAGATGTCCATGGTCCATGGGGGCGGCCAAGGTGGAATATTTAGTTCCCCATCTGGTGTCCTCCCAGCAGGACTGAACCCTCATGACCGGGCTCCCTCTGGTGGCAGAGGCGGGAATGGTGGTCCGGCTCCCTCTGGTGGCAAAGGCGGGAACGGCGGCCCGGCTCCCTCTGGTGGCAGAGGCGGGAACGGCGGCCCGGCTCCCTCTGGATCCTCTGGACCCCCTGGCGATGCGGGAACCCCTGGCCCCTCTAGCGACGCTGAACCCTCTGGTGACGCTAGCGACGTTGGACCCTCTGGAGGCGCTGGACCCTCTGGCGATGCTGGACCCCCTGGCGACGCTGGAACGTCTAGCGATGCTGGACCCCCTGGCGATGCTGGACCCCATGGAGCGCTGGCGGCGCTGGACCCTCCGGCTCTCGGGACGGCAGCACCTTCCCCCTAGGCGACGGCGGGCCAACAGCGACCCCAGGCGACAGTGGACCAGCAGCGACCCCAGGCGACGATGGACCAGCATCCCTAGGAGAAAGCACACTGAGAGTTTCTCTAGGTGATGTGGGCAGACAGGCAACTCCAGGCAATGCGGGCAGGCAGGCAACCCCAGGCGATGTGGGCAGGCAGGCAACCCCAGGCGATGCGGAGCAGTTGGCCTCCCCAGGCGATGCGGAGCAGTTGGCCTCCCCAGACGATGGCGAGCAGTTGGCCTCCCCAGGCGATGGCGAGCAGTTGGCCTCCCCAGGCGATGGCACTGAGTGAAGTGGTCGGAGCATCCTTGGGCAGTGCTGTGCAGGCATCCTTGGGCGGGTCTGTGCCTCTTAGCCGCCGGGCAGCTTATCTCCGCGCTCCCCTCAGCAGCCGGTACAGAGGCTGGGAGGGAACTCCAACGTCTTCTGCTGGCGGTGGAGGGAGAGACAGCGCCCGCTGTTCTCCCTCTGCTGAAGGTGGAGGGAGAGGCAGCTCCGGCTGTTCCCCCTCTGCTAAAGGTGGAGGGAGAGACAGCACCCGTTGTTCCCCCTCTGCTGGAGGTGGAGGGAGAGACAGCGCCCGCTGTTCTCCCTCTCCTGGCGGTGGAGGTGGCACCAGCAGGCGCTCTTCCCCTGCTGTTGGCAGTGTGAGCAACAGGTAGTCCTCCCCTGAGGGTGGAGGCAAGATCAGCAGGTAATCCTCCTCTGCTGGTGATGGTGGTGGGAACAGCCTGTATTCTTTCCCTGCTGGTCGCTTCAGCCCTGGGCCTGTGGGCTTCCCCTTCTTGGGCTGTGGACGCACTGGCTCCTCCCGCTCGGGCCGTGGACGTACCGACTCCTCCCGCTTGGGCTCCTCCCTCTCGGGCGGCTCCTCCTCTCTGGGCCCTGGGAGCGGCAGCTCCTCCTCTCTGGGCTCTGGGAGAGGCAGCTCCCCCTCTATGGGCTCTGGGAGTGGGAGTTCCCCGTCACAGTCCTGTATAAGGAATCGATGAAAAAGACCTTTTGTTGACTCAGAAATGTCTTCATCTAGACAATGTGGGGAAGCTATAAAAAAGGCCAACAAGATGCTCAGATACATTATGAAAAGTGTTGAATTTAAATCAAGGGAAGTAATGTTAAAAATGTAGAATGCATTAGTAAGACCTCATCTTGAATATTGTGTTCAGTTCTGGTCACCTCACTATAAAAAAGATATTGCTGCTCTAGAAAGGGTGCAAAGAAGAGCGACCAGAATTATTCCAGGTTTAAAAGACATGTCATATGCAGACAGGCTAAAATAATTGAATCTGTTCAGTCTTGAACAAAGACGACTACGCAGCGATCTAATTCAAGCATTCAAAATTCTAAAATGTATTGACAATGTTGACCCAAGGGACTTTTTCGTCCTGAAAAAAAAAAACAAGGACCAGGGGTCACAAATGAATACAAAGGGGCACTCAGAACAGAAAATAGGAGGCACTTTTTTACACAGAGAATCGTGAGGGTCTGGAATCAACTCCCTAGTAATGTTGTTGAAGCTGACACCCTGGGATCCTTCAAGAAGCTGCTTGATGAGATTTTGGGATCAATAAGCTACTAACAACCAAACGAGCAAGATGGGCCGAATGGCCTCCTCTCGTTTGTAAACTTTCTTATGATCTTATGTTCTTATATAAAAAATAAATAAATAAATAAAAATAAAAAAAACGTGCTTACTATCTGAGAAGATTTAGTTTTGGTTTCTCGTATAGAGAAATTACAAACAAGTAGGTAAATTACAGTGAGAAAAAAACAAGTTGGATATATTTTATTTTTAACAGAAATCAAACTGATATTCAGAGGTAATATTTTTTGTTAAGAAAAACAACTGCCTCACTCAAACTACCGTTCACTCTCCTCTTCTTGTCCTACCCCATAGCAACCAATACACACTCCTGATTCACTGATACAGTACTCCCCTGACCTCCAAACTCCCACCTAATAGGTTCTCGTTAACTGTCAGTAAATGTACTATATACAAGCCCCAAAAACACACAGGAGTATAGTGCTACAGATCAGAGTCTCTCACAGCGCCGCTTCTAAAATGCCTTAAACCACGTAATAAAATATTGCTGCATTTGTAAAGCATAATGTTATTAATAAAGGCCGCCCTCGTTTAAGGGCTGTAGTCATTTTGATCAATTTAAAATAAACGCTGCAACGCCAAATTGAAGTAATAAGGTGTGTGTGTGTGTGTGTGTACGTTTACACCAGAATTGCAGAGAACTAGGAAGTTTATTTCAATCAATGTTTCACTACGCAGCCGGTGTGAAAGCCTGCATCTTACAGTATTCTAAAAAATAAAAATTAAATAAAAAAGAAAGAATGTTATGTTGGTGTGAAAGGAACTTTAACTTGGTTCTGTACTCTAAAGTAACATTTAAACTTGCCAGCAGTCAAAAGCAAGTCTTTATGTGATTGGTTTTGGTGTACTATTTAAAAGCTCTTGTGTATGCTGATGTAGCTAAACATACATTATTTGATGGCCTTCTGTGACTTTTCCGTGAATTCTTGTTTGTTTTTCCACACCTCACCCTTGAAATGTACTAAAAGTCACTGTGCCAAAATCATATCCTTAGTGATGATATAGGAAGATATTTGTGAAATTAAAAAAGTAGCTAACCTGGACTTGTTGTCTTGACTTTGCTGGTTGTGTCACTGCTCACAGAATACCCGAACTTCCCTTCCACAGTGTATCTAAATTCATACTCGGTGTTCAGCTGCAAGCCTGATACAGTAATGGTCTCTGTTTTGTCAGAGCCTGTTTCAATTGCCCAATCCTTCCGATTAATACATTTATACTCCAGCTGATATTTTAGTTTCTGATCAGCATCACTACTGAGAGGCTCCACCCTCAGAGTCAGACTGGCAGCAAAGCTTGTCAGTCATTAGAGAAAGAATACTGAAACAAAAGGCATTAAAGGGGTAGGCACCATTTTACTGTCCAGGTCACATGACCTAAGCAGCCAAAGACAACGTGGAACACTCCATCTTAGTAAACGAGACACTAGAAGACAGTCACCTTAGGAAAGATGGTTTATTTAGAATTATCAGGGGGTAGCGGAGGGGTGACGAAGGAATAATACACTGACAGTATTGCAGGGCAAAATGGTGCTGGTGCTGTTTTTAATGATTACAAAAATAAAATAACTGTCTGAACAACAAAATACTTGCTCACAGAGCCAAAAGAAAAGGTTAGAAAAAAAAATAATTACGAACACACTACACAAACAAAAAGGTACCGTCACGCTGGTCAGACTTCACTGACACAGTAAGCAATTTCTCTTTTCTTTTTTTGCTCTCGCTCACCAACAACGCTCCAGATACACCTTGCAATCCTCTTCCAAACACTCTCTTACTCGCCGCATTTATATCCTCAGCTGGGGGATTAACCAGCTACCAATTAGCTGATTATCCCCTAGCTGCATTCTGCACGTATTTTCATTCACTGGCAGATACGAGCTGCCAAACCTCGTCTCTGCCAGAACACACACCCACACTCACACATATGCAGCCACGCCGTCATTTGAAACAACTAAAGAAATAAATATACAAAAAAACAGTAACACACAAGGTGGAGGGGAAACCCTGTTCCAAAAATAAACAATACAAAATACAAATAAAAAATAAACACATTTTAAATCGGCAGGGCTTAAAAGGGGGCTTTGCCCTGCCCCCTTTTTCTATGTGCAGGGCTCCTGGCCCCGTCACACATGCACACTCTGTGGAGATGCAGCGCAAGGCTGTCCCGGTTTTTTAAACAAAATCTGCAGATAGATGGAATTCTCCTGTGTTTGCTGTAAAATAGTAAATACACAATAAATACATACAGTGCCTATAGAAAATCTACACACCCTTTCATAATTTTCACCTTTTCTTGCCTTATAGCCTGGAATTAAAATGCAATGCATATTTATCTGCACATCCTACCCCACAACTTAATATTCTAGAAATATGTAAACAATGAATTAAAAATAAAAACTGAAATAGCTTGGTTGGTTAAGTGTCCACCCCCCTTGTAATAGCAATCCTAAATTAGCTCAGGTGTAACCAATTGCCTTCAAAATCACACACCAAGTGGCCTCCACCTGTGTTAAAACGTAGGGATTCACATGATTTCAGGATAAATTCAGCAGTTCCTGTAGGATCCCTCTGCTGGGTAGTGCATTTCAAAGCAAAGACTCAACCATGAGCACCAAGGAGCTTTCAAAAGAACTCTGGGACAAAGTTGTTGGATAACTTTTTCTTTTTTTTTTTTTACATGAAATGTACTTTCATTACAAATGTCAATTATTCTGGATAAACAATTCATCAATTAATATGACATTTTTTCTAGCTTGTAAGCTTAAAAAACGCATTCCAACAACAGCACAGTGGCACAGCGGGCGACGGCCATGTGCTTTTCAAACACCTCTACAAGTTCTAGTTTTGTATACACTTCCTGTTAATTTTATAATACAAGTAAAAAGTTGTGTGAATAAACACACCTACAGCAAAAGTACAGATGTGGGACAAGCGTGCAAAGGGTGGCTGGGTGGCTGTATGGTGAATCTGCAGTGTGTAAAGTGGTTTTCCTTTGAAACACTTATGCAGAAAATACTGACAATATTTGAAGTAAGTTTCTCCTTTTCTTATTCATCTTCTAAATCAGCTTCATACTGTCCTTATATTGTCTATTTGTAACTGATTGTGTCAAAATACTCAGTGTGTTACTTGTCAGGATTGTAGTTGAATGCTTTGTTTATTATTATGAATATATATTTTAACCCTTTGCAGTCAGCAGGCAGCAGCGCCTTCTCGAACGTGTCGTCAAGTTTACTGCTGTGAGTATTTGTTATTGCACATGTCTGTTGTGGGTTACGCGTCATAGTCAAAATATGCTGTTTTACATGACTTTATATTCCACTAGTATTCCGTATACTAGTGGAATATACCACCTCCAATATTCCAAATATGCAGAGGTGGAATATTCCTCTTCATATTCTGAATAGCTTATTCAGTATTCCAAATACTAGTGGAATATTACTGGCCATGTAAATGCACTGACTTTCATCTGCATTTTCAAAACTTGCATTTATGCTTTTTCAATTGACTGGAGAAAGCAAATGTTTTGCCACAATTTGTACAGTGATACAGCTTATCTCCAGTGTGAATTTGCTGGTGTGTTTTTAGGTTTCCTAACTGATTGAAGCTCTTCCCACAGTCACTACAGTAATATGGCTTCTCTCCAGTGTGAATTCGCTGGTGTGTTTTTAGGTTCCCTGACTCATTGAAACTCTCCCCACAGTACAAACAGCGATATGGTCTCTCTCCTGTGTGAATTCGCTGGTGTGTTTTTAGGTTTCCTGATTCTCTGAAACTCTCCCCACATTCTGTACAGTAATATGGCTTCTCTCCAGTGTGAATTCGCTGGTGTCTGTTTAGTGTTCCAGAGTCTCTGAAACTCTTCCCACAGTCAGTGCAGTGATACGGCTTCTCTCCTGTGTGAATTCGCTGGTGTCTGTTTAGTGTTCCAGACTCTCTGAAGTTCTTACCACATTCACAACAGTGATATGGCTTCTCTCCATTGTGAATTTGCTGGTGTGTTTTTAGGCTTCCTAACCGACTGAATCTCTTCCCACAATCAATACAGTGATAGGGCTTTTCTCCAGTGTGAATTTGTTTGTGTCTTTTTAGGTCTCCTAACTGACTGAAGCTCTTCCCACATTCACTACATTGATGTGACATCTTTGGTCGGGATATGTTTTCTGAATCCTTAAACAAGTCAATAGTCTCTTCTTTAATGTGGACAGGCTCCAGTTCAGTCTCTTCTTTAATGTAGACAGGCTGCAGTTCAGTCTCTTCTTTAATGTGGACAGGATGCAGTTCAGTCTCTTCTTTAATGTGGACAGGCTCCAGTTTAATCTCTTCTTTAATGTGGACAGGCTCCAGTTCAGACTCTTCTTTAATGTGGACAGGCTCCAGTTCAGTCTCTTCTTTAATGTGGACAGGCTCCAGTTCAGTCTCTTCTTTAATGTGGACAGGCTCCAGTTCAGTCTCTTCTTTAATGTGGACAGGCTGCAGTTCAATCTCTTCTTTAATGTGGACAGGCTCCAGGTCAGTCTCTTCTTTAATGTGAAGAGGAAACAATTCCACAACCTCCTCTTGTTTATTGTAAACAGACTCCATCTTTGTTCCTTGACTTTCACCAAGATAAGGCAGTCCTGAAAACAGAAAATAGAATGAAGTATTGCTAACTATTCTCTATGCACCTTCAGTATAAAGAAAGCATTTTATGCATAAACCAAACAACCACAAAGCAATGATGAGGATAAATACTTTGTAACTATCATTGGTGCTTGTAACTTTTAATAATGCATTTAATGTAATTAACCTAACTTTGAAATCAGTAGAATTACTCTGCAATAGAGCCCTAAAACAAACAACTGGAGGTGCATCTGGAATAAAACTGTTTAATGACAAATGTGCGTACTGATAAATCCTCTCCTGATCACTCGTTTTAGCCTCAATAATGCGACCCATTTTATTACTGTAACATCTCAAAAAGCTCTGCAAATGTCTGTGATATTCTTTGAGCCCTGGATGCAGAAGCAGCTACCTCCTTTGTTATGTCTGTGTTATCTTTGTAATGCATGGGGCTATGTGATACGCCCTTTATTTTGGTCTCACTCGGCCACTGAAAGGTCTTCTCAGCTTTTTCCGGAGAAAAACAACTAGAGACCTGTGCTTGACGTCTTTTTGATGATGTCAGACAGATGTCGGAAAAATTGTAATGTTAGACCTGGTCCAACATAGGACTGCAAAGGGTTAAAACATATATTCATAATAATAAACAAAGCATTCAACTACAATCCTGACAAGTAACACACTGACTATTTTGACACAATCAGTTACAAATAGACAATATAAGGACAGTATGAAGCTGATTTAGAAGATGAATAAAAAAAAGAGAAACTTACTTCAGATATTGTCAGTGGGATCTGCAGCACGGCTCTAGTCACTCGCCCTGTCCCGATTCTTCTCTCCAGGGTAAACAGGCAGCTCAAAGTGACAGTGACAGGTAATCTGTGTGACTAGACTAGTCTGCACTGCATGTTTAAACCCCTCTCTCGCAGTTCTAGGCACAAGAACATGCCCTCAACACATCAGCCCCTTCCCGGGTGTCAGCTGCGCGCTGTGAGCGTCTCTTTGTTCTCTTCCAGAGGGAATTGCTGCTCTTCTCTGCTGAGAACTGCAGTGAATGTGTCCTTTCTTCTCTTCAGATGAGAGCCGTTAGCTGACACTCCAAATCTGAAAATGTCTTACAATGTTAGTTTAGTTCGAGCAGAACAAGGGTGTTTATATAACACTGTGTAACAATTATTTTTTTTTTTTTTTTTTGTTCCTGGGTAGTACGTGTTATTTCCTAATTGCTTATGCCTCAAAAGTATAGAAAATGGCTATTATTCCCCACAAATTTTGCTTCTGTGACCAGGACAGAGATATTTTGAAATATCACTATTTAAATACAGTATAATCATAAATCTCAAAAAACTACTCACTTCTAAATCTTTTGTAGTCATTTTTGTATTACTCTAGTATAAATACATGTTAATTTGGATTCATATGTTGTTTTTTTCTGACTTCATGTGAACGAAAAGACACACATCTGTCCGTTTTCCCATTGGAAATAGTGATATTTTGAAATATCACTGTCCTGGTCACAAAAGCAAAGTTTGTGGGGAATAATAGCCATTTTCTATACTTTTGAGGCAATTAGGAAATAACACTTACTACCCAGGAACAAAAAAAAAAAATAATAATAATTGTTACACAGTGTAATCTGAGACTACGTACCGAAGTGCTGTGTTGGTACTCGTTCCCCCGGCAAATCTTTTACAAATCAGGTTTTCTACAACTAAGCAACCAATAAGCCAAAAGGAAAGCGCTGAAATCAATAAATCACAAAGAACGTAATTATGAAAAAAAAAAAAAAATGAAGATTTAGAGTGAAGGCTTCATTAATTATGACAGAGAAAAAAAATAACGTTTTGCCTTGTTTGGAACTTATTGATTTGGGATGCCATTCAGGTCAAAAATGCAATCCACAATCTTTCCAGGACTCGTTTGTAACACTCAGCAAGATTGGCGCTGACTTGGAAGAGGCTACACAAGGGACAACGCTCTAAGTAGGATTGTTATTATTTTGTATTATGAATATTGTTTTAATAGTGTTTATTATTAGGATTAGGGATGGTAATTTTGAATAGTTTCCTATCTGAATACATTTTTGTGTATTCAATTACCCGAACTCTGGTCCCTTACTCTACCGAGAGGAAAAGGCAAATGCGTGTGCACAAGCAGACAGCACAACAGTGTAAGACGGTGAAGTTTAGCCGGGTACATAAAGTACACAAACAATGTCCAAGACTAGATTTCTTCACTCTGTACCCTATTTCCTTAGGCACAAGTTTCTCCTTTTCTTTATTGAATTAAAATACACAGAACTCAATGGGCTGTGAGCGTGTATCTCTTCCAATTAAAGCAACAATAGCATAATATTGCGCAAACAACCAAATAATTATTTTTGCTGTAGTGTATTCAGAATAAAATAACACCTAGCATTTAGCAACCTAAATATTCTACATCTGTTTAATTCTAACAAATATTTACAAAATAATCTTAGTGTAAATATTGTAACCTGGTCAAAACAATAGAAAATACATTCCAACATTACAATAGTTTAACATTACTGCAGTTTGTGTGCTCTGCCTGGGGTGCTGCGTGCACAGTGCAGCTGTATGAGGGGGCTCTGTTTTGACTGCACTGTGATTTGTGTTCAGTTCCGCCAGTCACCTGTTTGCGCGGGTCCAAGGGTCTGAGCGATTGGACTGTGACCGCATTTAAGACTTACAGTACCTGCATGCAGTTCGGGTTTGTGTTTTTGGTGCGTGAGTGTAGTTGTGTAAGAGTGTGTCCTGGAGCTGTCTATTTGAGGTAAACCATTTAATGAGACAGCATCCATTAGCCTGCTATTCCAGCACCTCAATAAAAATAGTAGTTTTTACTGCTTTAAAGTGCGTCCTGTGCCGTCTCCATTTATTCCAGCAGCGGACCAGATATGCCACTACGATATATGAAACAAACGTGAAAAAGGGTGTCAATCAGATTATTCTGCCTTTCACCACAACTGGTACCATTCAGGGAACGAAAATTGTAAAGGGTACTTCAGCTGAACTCTCCGAACAGAAAGGTGTACAGTTTCAAAAAAAGCTTGAAAACCCGGTTCTAAGGCAATACCCGCTCTTCTCCTCTAGTGTGGCAGGAATTCAAAGAAATACAGAATTTTATTAATCTTCAGTAAAAATCAGTGAATATTGTCATTTAAATACTTATGTAGGTTGTTTTAAACATAACTGGACCCACACGTTAAGGTGGACAGTAGTCTAAGACTTTTGTTCAAATCATGCTTAGCACAATTGCAGTCAAATAAAATAAAACATTAGCTATATTGAGACTAAACTGGGTCAGTATGAAAGAAAATTAAAAATCAGCAAACATCTCTATATCCAAGGAGAATCGGTAACTAACAGGATACATATCAGTCACTAGAAATACTCAATGAAGAAAAAAATAACTAATCAGCTATATATAATTTTCTATATATATTTCCCTTTCAATTCGAATGAACCATTACCAAACGGGAAAAGCCTCTCTGACCGTCAATCTCTGAGCAAATATACAAAAGCTGCCCTATCAGGGCCCTGCTGTGAGGGGGAAGTCTGTCCACCTCTTGCTGAAGAGGGACGTCCTCACAGTAGCGCATTGTCTCTCTCATATCTTTGAGAAAGGTCGCGAATTGCTGCGGCATATGAGTCTGAATTTGGCTTCGCCGCTGCCTACAGCTCGGCCCCGACTGTGCCTACCATCGGCATCGGCCTTGGAACACGTCCACCCGGCACTGACTGCTTGGCACCGACAGCACGTTCTCTCGACGCAGATCCTGACACCGATTGATTCGGCACTAGGGAGTAGATTCGAGGCAGTCTACAGCCTGGCACCAACCACACTACACGTCAGCATCGACTTCGGCGCCGATCGACACGCACAGACCTCGCGGCACCGAACGTGCGCATCTCAACACTGATGCCAGCACCGACTGATTCGGCACCAGTGAATCGTTAAATAAAAAAAATTAAAAAATGCATCTGCAGGCTGCTCATTAAGCATAGCAGTTTAGAACAACAACTGCAAACATGTCGGTGCAGTCAACCGGATCAGTGGGCTTCCACCAGTGTGACTGGTGCTCAGCCAAGCTGCCCAGGCAGGATGAACACAGATCCTGCGCCAGGTGCCTCGGGCCAGAACACGTGGCCAAGGCACTGGCAGGTGAGCTGGACTGCTCTCCCTGTAGGAAGTTCTCAAGGAGAACAAAGAGACAGAGAGCAGCCATATCCCCAGCAGAATCTCTCTCCTCAAGCCAGGGGAGAATGAGACTGGTCATCGCGTAGGTACCGTTCCCCTTCCCAAGGGGACAGAAGGTCGCCACGCAGGTGCCGCTACCCTTCACCACACAGGCACAGATGTTCTCCATCGCTGTCTTCTCTGAGGTGCTTTGCCAAGCTGGCGGAGACTGTGAGGGCTCAGCAAACTATGCTGGAGACCCTATTAAAATCCCAGGGCAGGCTGCTGGATGCCCCCATTACACCGGGGCAGACTTTCAGGGTGACCAATGATGTGAGCTTGAGAGGTCCCACCAGGCCATGGAGGTCACCTCAAAGTTCTCGCTCCTTCCAGCTTACAGCCAGCACCCAAGGCGACATGCACAGCCTGCTGGGGTAAAAGGGTCTGAACATCGCCCTCCACACCAGAGTAGACAACCAGGCAAAGGCAGAGGCAGAGCCAGCGGTAGAGGACCACCGCAGGCCAGGGGTAACCGGTTCTCTGGCTGGAGAATGAGGCCTGTGCCTAAGAAAGCCCCGCCCCCTCCCAAACCCAAAGGAGACCACCCCTGAGGGGACCCGGCTACCACCAAACCCACCCACAACTGAACTGACTAACAGCAACGACTCATAGTCTGCACACAGGACTCCTGGATGCTATCGACTATGAGACACTGATACGCTCTACAATTCCGCATCGGTCTGCCACCCTTCAAGGGTGTGCTCCTCACCACGGTTGAAGCAGCGAGGGCGATACTCCTTCAACAGGAGATTGCCAATTTTCAAAGGAAGAACGCTGTATGCTTGGTAAGTCCAAGCGATGCCCTTAGCGGTTTTTACTCCAGGTACTTCCTCGGGGATCTCAGGGTCCTCAACTTGTTCCGTAGAGGATGTTCAACATGTTAACAGCACAGCGTATCCTCCAGTCCGTCCAACTGGGCGTCTGGTTCACATCGATCAACCCGCAAGATTCCTACTTTCACGTCCCGATCCGTCCCGTGCACAGAAAATATCTGGGCTTCGCCTTTCAAGGCAACATGTACAAATTCTGCGTGCTGCCATTTGGCCTCTCGCTGGCGCCCCGCAAATTTTCAAAGTGCATGGATGCAGCACTGGCTGCACTCAGGCTGTGGGGTATTCGGACCCTAAACTATCTGGACAATTGCACGCAATCAAAAGCATGCACAGAGGCGCACACCAAACAGGTCATAGATCATGTGGCGAAGTTGGGGCTCTCAATACATCAACAGAAGAGCAACTTTGTACCGTCTCAGTCCACAATGTTCTTGGGGATCAAACTGAACTCTGTGAGCATGCTTGCCTCACTGTCGGAAGACAGGATTTGGTCTTTGGAGACCACATTCTCCCTATTCAGAGGCGCTGTCCTACAGGTCAAACTATATTAAAGGTTGCTGAGGCTGATGGCAGCCGCCTCGAGAATCCTTCCACTAGGGCTACTGAGAATGCGCTCGCTTCAAGCCTGGGTGAATACGCTCAAGGTGCACCCGGTCCGAGATCGGTATCAGCTGTTGCGAGTGTCCAGACAATTCCGGAAGACACTGGAGTGGTGGCTCCGTCCTGGCAATCTGCGCCTCGGATCTCCCCTCAGATTCCCTCACAGAAGGGAAGTAATCACTACAGACGCCTCCAGTCTGGGCTGGGGAACGGTCTGGATCGGGAGAGGAATAAGAGGTCAGTGGGAGGGACATTGGCAGCAAGCCTGGCGTTATTACATTTTCGCTAACAATTAGCGCACAAACATGTGCTGGTCCGGACGAACAACACCAAACTGGTAGCCTACATAAATTACCAATGCAGCCTGCGCTCACCGGGCATTCATCACACAGCGAAGACTCCTGTCCTGGATGCACAGAAACTTGCGTTCCATCAGGGCAGTTCACTTCCCCGGTGTGGACAAAAAGGCAGCAGACCTCCTGTCCAGAGGCGCTCCAGACAGCTCGGAGTGGAGGCTGCATCCTCCAGTGGTGCAACAGATTTGGGAGAGGTTACGGCCGGCCGAACTGACCTCTTTGCCACAGTCCACTCATTGCCCCCTATGGTTCTCCATGGAGAGAGACGGGGGTCCCCTGGGAGTAGATGCGCTAGCTCACCCCTGTCCACAGGGTCTCTTGTATACGTTCCCTCCGCTACCATTATTACCCCTAACACTAGAGAGGATCAGAGTGGAGAGAGCACAGGTTCTGCTGTTGCACCCAGATGGCCGCGACGCCCCTGGTTTGTTCTCCTCTCCGACACGTTGTCAGATCAGCCGTGGCAGCTCCCGCTGCACAAGGACCTCCTGAGCCAAACGGAGAGGCTATTATGGCACCCCAACCCAGCCCGGCTCCAACTCTGGGTCTGGCCGTTGAACGGAGCCATCTATTCAGACAAGGTTTGCCAGATGCAGTAGTAGAAACACTACAATCTGCTAGGGCGCCGAAAACTAGAGCCCAGAATTCATATAAATGGAAAGTTTTCCAAGACTGGTGCCTAGCCGAAGGTCACGATCCGGTGACTTGCCCGACTGAGACGATATTAACATTCTTACAGCACCTGTTTGATGCAGGAAAATCAGCGTCCACTTTGAAGGTATACCTGGCAGCAATATCAGTGTGCCCTGAAAAAACTGACTCGGTGTCCCCTGGGGCACATTTCCTGGCAGTGCAGTTTCTTAAAGGGGCTCGGAGGCTTCGTCCTCTCATGAAAAGTATGGTCCCCAAGTGGGTTCTAGAACTGGTACTGCGAGCCCTTACGGGTCCTCCATTTAAGCCCATGGCATCAGCAGAACTGCACCCTGTTTCATTGAAAGTGGCATTTTTAATAGCCATTACGTCTGCCAGACGAGTAAGTGAGCTTCATGCGCTGTGCATCGATGATACAAGCGACAGCGAGTGGATGCGACACCGTGGGAGAAATACAGGAGTGGAAAAGTGCAGAGCAGTTTAGAAGCAGTAAGGAGAAACTGCATCTTTAATTGCTTTAATCAGAAAACAGAGGATATTGGGGAAACACTGCAGCTCAAAGTCAAACAGCCGCATGAGTTTTTCTGATAACAAACAAGCTGAAACTCGGAGCAGCCGATTCAAATTCAGCGCCTTTCTGAGACACGGGCGAGGGGAGGAGCCAACAGCACAGCAGAACAACGCAGTTAAACGAGGCAGTCTTCCCAGCGACAGCGAGTGGGAGAAGTACAGGCGTGGAAAAGTACAGAGCAGTTTAGAAGCAGTTTGAAAGCAGGCTGACAGCTGCAGAAGAAACTAAACTTCAAAAAAAAAAATAAACCCTCAACATGGTCTTCAAGCCAGTAATCTGTGACACCTGCTTGATGTCGGAAATCCAAGAAAACCCAGCGGAGCTAAACCAAGTGTGCGTAAAGTACCGCGCAATCCAGCACTTGCATAAACTAGTAAGTATGCTAGAAATTAAGCTGAAAGAAATGAGACAGCAACAAGATCTTGAGGAACTGGCACACCCACAATTCATGGAAGTCTGCATCACCCCTAACAGAATGAAAGCCACCAGGAAGATAGAAGTTCAGAACAGCTGGGTTCAGGTAGGCAGAAGCAGGGAAAAAAAGAAACTTCGTCAAACACCACCACCAGAAATCAAAACAACCAACAGATTTGAGTCACTTCAGAATTGTGATGAGCAGAACCAACAACAAGAGAATGAAAGGAACAACATCCAGGACCCTATTGACAGTGGTGACCAGACAGCAAAAAGAAGGGAGGTCATGATTGTTGGGGACTCCATATTGAGAAACACAGCAAGTTCAATTCGCAGTTTGGACCCCCTTACTACAACAGTGTGCTGCCTTCCGGGAGCCTCGGTCAAGCACATCACTGAGAACGTGGACAGGCTCCTAGAACGAACAGGAGACGACCCGGTAGTAGTCGTCCACATCGGTACAAACAACATTGGAAGAGACAGACCAAAATCCCTGCAAAACAAATTCAGAGAGCTAGGAAGGAAATTAAAAGAGAAAACCAAAACTGTGGTATTTTCTGGTATACTACCGGCACCTTGCAAAGGACCATATGGACAGCTGGAAATAATTAATCAAAACGCATGGCTGAAGACGTGGTGCACACGGGAAGGCTTCACCTATCTTGATCATTGGACCACATTCTACAACGAGGACTATCTGTATAGACGGGATGGACTGCACTTAAATAACAAGGGAACCAGTCTACTTGGAGAAAAGATCCTCGAGCAGGTTCAGAAGCATTTAAACTAGAAAGGAAGGGGGGAGAAATCAACAAAAAAAACAGAAGGGAGACCGCATCAAAACAAGAACAACAACTCAGGTAAGACAACCATTAAATGTATTTATCTAAATGCTAGAAGTATCAGAAACAAAATTCTAGAACTTGAAGCTACTGCACTAACAGGTAACTATGATGTGATAGGTGTTACAGAAACGTGGTTGTCTGAGAGTGATGGGGACGAATATAATATTTGTGGGTATACACTGTATAGGAAAGACAGGCAGGACAGAAGAGGAGGAGGGGTAGCGCTATACATAAGAAACAGTCTTGAAGCCCAGGTGTTAAACCTGGACAAAGAAAATAAAACCGAATCAATATGGGTCAGAATAACGGACAAAAATTCAAAGGGCATAATAATAGGAGCATGCTATAGACCGCCAGATTCAGACGGTGAGCAAAATAATCTGTTATACAATGACATTAGAAATGCGTGTAGCAAAGGAGAAGCCATACTAATGGGGGATTTCAACTTCCCCCATATAAAATGGGAAAACCCGGTGGGTAGCACGAAGGATGAAATTGAAATGGTGGAAATGACAAATGACTGCTTCCTAACACAATTTGTCAAGGCACCGACTAGAGGGGAGGCATGCCTTGATTTAGTCTTTTCAAATAACGAAGACAGAATAACTAAAACAGAGGTCAGAGAACCACTGGCAAACTCAGACCACAACATGGTCTCATTTGAAGTGTTTTTTAAAACCCCAAAAGTAATGACTAAAGCTAAGGTTTACAATTTTAGAAAAAGCAAACTATGAAGGTATGAAACAGAGACTAACAGAAGTAGATTGGAGTAAAATAGAGAAAACATCCACAGAAAAAGGATGGTTGTTCTTCAAAAATGTAGTAATAGAGGCGCAAAAAAATTACATCCCTAAAGTAGACAAATCTAAATGTAAAACTAAATTGCCAAAATGGTTTAATAGATCAATTAAAAAAAATATTCAGCGAAAAAAGGCACTTTACAGAGCATTAAAAAGGGACCAAAAAGAAAGTACACAGAAAGAGTACACGGAACTGCAAACGCAAGTCAAAAAGGAAGTTAGAAAGGCCAAGAGAGAAATAGAAATGAACATTGCTAAGGGGGCTAAAACCAATTCCAAAATGTTTTTTCCAATATTACAACAGCAAGAGAACATTCAAAGAGGAGATTAAATGTTTAAGAGATACAAATGGCAAAATCGTAGATGAAGAAAAAAAATAGCAAATATATTAAATGATTACTTTTCACAAGTTTTTACAAAGGAAGATACTGACAACATGCCCCACATGTCATCCAGTTCCTATCCAGTTTTAAATAACTTTAGCATAACCGAGGCAGAAGTGTTAAAGGGACTAGGAGCTCTTAAAATAAACAAATCCCCTGGGCCGGATGAGATCCTCCCAGTAGTACTCAAAGAAATGAAAGAAGTAATTTACAAACCGCTAACCAAGATCATGCAGCAGTCTCTTGACACAGGGGTGGTACCGACAGACTGGAAAATTGCAAACGTAATACCGATCCACAAAAAGGGAAACAAAACTGAACCAGGTAACTACAGACCAGTAAGCCTGACTTCTATTATATGCAAACTTATGGAAACTATAATAAGATCCAAAATGGAAAATTACCTATATGGTAACAGGGTCCTGGGAGACAGTCAACATGGTTTTAGGAAAGGGAGATCGTGTCTAACTAACTTGCTTGATTTTTTTTGAGGATGCAACATCGATAATGGATAATTGCAAAGCATATGACATGGTTTATTTAGATTTCCAGAAAGCTTTTGACAAAGTCCCGCACAAAAGATTAATTCTCAAACTGAACGCAGTAGGGATTCAAGGAAATGCATGCACATGGATTAGGGAGTGGTTAACATGTAGAAAACAGAAAGTACTGATTAGAGGAAAAACCTCAGAATGGAATGTGGTAACCAGTGGTGTACCACAGGGATCAGTATTAGGTCCTCTGCTATTCCTAATCTACATTAATGATTTAGATTCTGGTATAGTAAGCAAACTTGTTAAATTTGCAGACGACACAAAAATAGGAGGAGTGGCAAACACTGTTGCAGCAGCAAAGGTCATTCAAAATGATCTAGACAAGATTCAGAACTGGGCAGACACATGGCAAATGACATTTAATAGAGAAAAGTGTAAGGTACTGCACGCAGGAAATAAAAATGTACATTACAAATATCACATGGGAGATACTGAAATTGGAGAAGGAATCTATGAAAAAGACCTAGGAGTTTTTGTTCACTCAGAATTGTCTTCATCTAGACAACGTGGGGAAGCTATAAAAAAGGCTAACAAGATGCTCGGATACATTGTGAAAAGTGTTGAATTTAAATCAAGGGAAGTAATGTTAAAACTGTACAATGCACTAGTAAGACCTCATCTTGAATATTGTGTGCAGTTCTGGTTACCTCGCTATAAAAAAGATATTGCTGCTCTAGAAAGAGTGCAAAGAAGAGCGACCAGAATTATTCCGGGCTTAAAAGGCATGTCATATGCAGACAGGCTAAAAGAACTGAATCTGTTCAGTCTTGAACAAAGAAGACTACGCGGCGACCTAATTCAAGTATTCAAAATTCTAAAAGGTATTGACAGTGTCGGGCCAAGGGTCTTTTTTGACCTGAAAAAAGAAACAAGGACCAGGGGTCACAAATGGAGATTAGACAAAGGGGCATTCAGAACAGAAAATAGGAGGCACTTTTGTACACAGAGAATCGTGAGGGTCTGGAATCAACTCCCCAGTAATGTTATTGAAGCTGACACCCTGGGATCTTTCAAGAAGCTGCTTGATGAGATTCTGGGATCAATAACCTACTAACAACCAAACGAGCAAGATGGGCCGAATGGCCTCCTCTTGTTTGTAAACTTTCTTATGTTCTTATACATGTATGGCTTTCACCTGAAGTGACTCGCGGGTAACATTAAGAACAAAGATATCCTTTTTGCCATATATCATTCCATATTAACCAATCAGTGGTTTTGGAAATTTTCAGACCTTCCCCGCACGAGTCAGAGGAGGACCGTAGACAAGACACGCTATGCCCAGTTCAGGCTCTGCGCTGTTATTTGGATAGAACGGCATCCTGGAGACAGTCCAACCAGCTGTTTGTCTGCTACAAGTCCCGCTCTAAAGGTCAGGCCCTATTGAAGCAACATCTAGCGCATTGGGTGACAGGTGCGACACGCTTTGCGTATGAACAGACGGACTCCCCGTTACCAGAGGACATTACGGCCCATTCTATCAGGGGCCAGGCAACTCTGTGCGCTTTCCTTCATGGCGCCTCCTTAGATGAGTTATGCAATGCTGCTACATGGGCAGGTAGTCATACATTTGTGTGTTTTTACCACTTTGATGTGACAAACTTTACAAGACCCTCTTTGGGCTCTAGAGTTTTGCAGACGGCATACCCTTAGGTGTCATGTGGGCTCTGCGGCTATCGCCCTGGGGCTGTACTGTCGGTAATCTGGAGCCACCACAGCTTTGGACTTCTTCCTCACCGCAGGGCCCTGACAGAGCAGCTTTTGTGTATTTGCTCAGATTTACGGTCAGAGAGGCTCTTCCCGTTCGGTAATGGTTGTCATTCTCTTTCAGGGAACCAGGGTTATGATAATAACCTAACGATATCGTGATATATTTATTTAAATTTTTTTTTTTTTTTTTTTTGGGGGGGGGGGGGGGTATTTTGTGTGAAACTCTGTAAAACGCTGAATTAGAAGTTTTTGACAAACGCGGCAATGTCTGTTTTATTATTAGCCCCTCACTGTGTGAATGCAGTGACACGAGGCTGCAACTAGGTAATGTGAATAAAAACAAACGCGCTGCACACGCCGCTTCAGAAATACAACACACATATAAAACAATGCGCTCCTATCCCACAACAACCCGACCCTTTCAAAGTAATACAATATAATAGCTTTCGGTAGTTTTACAACATATTATACGACTCAATTGCTTACCTCTATGTGCTCTCCTTCAGTGTTTGAACAGTTCTGCCTTCCACGGAGCCAGGGAGGCGCAACGGAACGAGGAATATACCAATCGCAAAATACCAACTGTTCAGATCGTTTTGTCAATTCATCTAATATGGACTGAAAAGGTAGTTTGATATCGAAGACCTTTTAATAAAAAAAGAACTACGACTTTCATTTTTAATGTCGTATGCTTTTTTTTTATATTTTCCAATGAATACAATTTTAATTCAAGTAACCCCCCGCGCCTCTGGAGGAGTTGGTATAGCCCGATGTTATCAACCTGGACGCCGCAACTAAAGGCAGCAGCAAATATGCCGCGAGTTTTCGCAGATATTGTAATTTGTGTTTTGTGCACTGATATTGAGATGAGTGTTTCTAGTGACAGGTATTCCAAAAACTAACAGTATACGCTGAGGTTAATTTAAGTTGAGCGCCTTTGCCACAAACAGATCCAAAATGGCGTACGCATGCGAGCAGTTTCAGAGCTTTCTCTTCGCTAGTCTCGGGGGGTCAGGGCGGGTGATCTTGTTTTTAGTAAATACAGCACAGGGTAGCAGAAAGGTCATTCTTTACGAGTAAACTTCCAGGCTGTAACCTCTGCTACTTCTACCACATGCTTTTATTTAGTTTATCTTAAACTGTATTATTGTCTCCTATTCTTTATACAGGACAGTATTCCTCCCTGCTGTCCAGCGGCACAGATTTAGACTCTTCCTCAGACTGCACTGCGAACTTAATAGAGAAAATTGTAAGGTACTGCACGCAGGAAATAAAAATGTACATTATAAATATCATATGGGAGATACAGAAATTGGAGAAGGAATCTATGAAAAAGACCTAGGAGTTTTTGTTCACTCAGAAATGTCTTCATCTAGACAATGTGGGGAAGCTATAAAAAAGGCTAACAAGATGCTCGGATACATTGTGAAAAGTGTTGAATTTAAATCAAGGGAAGAAGTAATGTTAAAACTGTACAATGCACTTGTAAGACCTCATCTTGAATATTGTGTGCAGTTCTGGTCACCTCGCTATAAAAAAGATATTGCTGCTCTAGAAAGAGTGCAAAGAAGAGCGACCAGAATTATTCCAGGCTTAAAAGGCATGTCATATGCAGACAGGCTAAAAGAATTGAATCTGCTCAGTCTTGAACAAAGCAGACTATGTGGCGACCTAATTCAAGTATTCAAAATTCTAAAAAGTATTGACAGTGTCGACCCAAGGGACTTTTTCAGCCTGAAAAAAGAAACAAGGACCAGGGGTCACAAATGGAGTTTAGACAAAGGGGCATTCAGAACAGAAAATAGGAGGCACTTTTTTACACAGAGAATTGTGAGGGTCTGGAATCAACTCCCCAGTAATGTTGTTGAAGCTGACACCCTGGGATCCTTCAAGAAGCTGCTTGATGAGATTTTGGGATCAATAAGCTATTAACAACCAAACGAGCAAGATGGGCCGAATGGCCTCCTCTCGTTTGTAAACTTTCTTATGTTCTTATTTAACTGAACCAGGCAACAGAGCCGCCTCCACAGCAGCAGAAGAGTCACCAGCAAGGAGACACGCCAGGGAGTGAGCTGCTTTGTTAGACTCCAGGGGCCATGTTATCAAAGCGTTTCCTCCAGGCTTTAATTAACTGCTATTTATTTTAAAAAGGACAAAACACCATGTTAATGTTACACAATGAAAAACAAAACACATTGAGAGTGCCGAAGAGGACTTGAAATACAGTGTATTACTCGGGTTCAAGCTTTGTAAAATGAACAGGTGGTTTACCTCTACCCAACTACCCAGTGACAAAGCAGGTTAAAAACAACGAAATGTATTGAATGAATCATGAAATCAGATATTTATTTTAAATGTTTATTTTAAAAACATGACAATACATCTCTTAGGTTTTATTTGCAATCACAAATATTCTGTTTGAGTGACAAGTTACAAGTTAAAGTGCAACAAACCCGTCAGAATGTAGTGCATCAATGCATCCAGTAGGTAGCACCAAAACACTGGTCAGCTTTTACATTGTACAGCTGGTTGATAAACATTCTTCCTTGAATGAGTTCAGTAAAAAAGGCTGGACCTGGATATTTCAGAGTTACTGATATTCTTGTGATACAATACTGAAATGATTGGGTATTTGTACCGCAGTATAAAGCATTCTTTAATTCTTAGTTCAAACTGCTACATAATACAGTGAATGTACACAAACACTTGTGTTTAGTTTGCATGTCTTCAGATCATTAGATTATTATGTTTTTAAATGATAATCAGTGTTCTACTACGCCACTAATGGGAAAATGTCAATTTGAAAATTGAAACTAAATCTTTGTTTTTTTGTGAAACGTAATTTTCTCTCATCAAAAAATGTAATTTCTAAGAATCTTCCTGTGTCTTTAACCTTTGTAAATCGCCTCCTCATCCAATTCATTGCTCTGTGTGTAACCTATCTCCATCAACCAGTCAATCAATCAATCTTTATTTAATAAAGTGCCTTTCATAGTGGACCACCATCACAAAGCACTTTACAAGATGCAATAAATACAAGAAAATCCATAATACTTTGTACAGAGAAATGCATAATACATGATAGTAGCATACTACATGAAATTGTAGCAGCAACACAGCAGCTAATAGCAGCTATCAGGCTTAAAAAGCATAGAAAGCAAGAGGACAGGTGGGTTTTGAAAGTTGATTTAAAGTGAGCGACGGAGGGAGCATCACGCATCAAAGTTGGGGAGAGTTCCAAAGAGTTGGAGCCATAAAGCTAAATGAGCATTGTCCAAGTGACACCTGCTTGATGTGGGAAATCCGAGAAAACCCAGCGGAGCTAAACCAAGTGTGCGTAAAGTGCCGCGCGATCCAGGATTTGCATAAACTAGTAGGTATGCTAGAAATGGAGCTGGAGGAAGTGAGACAGCAACAGGATCTTGAAGAACTGGCACACCCACAATTCATGGAAGTCTGCATCACCCCTAACAGACTGAAAGCCACCAGGGAGATAGAAGGTCAGAACAGCTGGGTTCAGGTAGGCAGAAGCAGGGAAAAAAAGAAACTTCGTCAAACACAACCACCAGAAATCAAAACAACCAACAGATTTGAGTCACTTCAGAATTGTGATGAGCAGAACCAACAACAAGAGAATGAAAGGAACAACATCCAGGACCCTATTGACAGTGGTGACCAGACAGCAAAAAGAAGGGAGGTCATGATTGTTGGGGACTCCATATTGAGAAACACAGCAAGTTCAGTTCGCAGTTTGGACCCCCTTACTACAACAGTGTGCTGCCTTCCGGGAGCCTCGGTCAAGCACATCACTGAGAACGTGGACAAGCTCCTAGAACGAACAGGAGACGACCCGGTAGTAGTCGTCCACATCGGTACAAACAACATTGGAAGAGACAGACCAAAATCCCTGCAAAACAAATTCAGAGAGCTAGGAAGGAAATTAAAAGAGAAAACCAAAACTGTGGTATTTTCTGGTATACTACCCGCACCTTGCAAAGGACCATATGGACAGCTGGAAATAATTAATCAAAACGCATGGCTGAAGACTTGGTGCACACGGGAAGGCTTCACCTATCTTGATCATTGGACCACATTCTACAACGAGGACTATCTGTATAGACGGGATGGACTGCATTTAAATAACAAGGGAACTAGTCTACTCGGAGAAAAGATCCTCGAGCAGGTTCGGAAGCATTTAAACTAGAAAGGAAGGGGGGAGAAATCAACAAAAAAACAGAAGGGAGACCGCATCAAAACAAGAACAACAACTCAGGTAAGACAACCATTAAATGTATTTATCTAAATGCTAGAAGTATCAGAAACAAAATTCTAGAACTTGAAGCTACTGCACTAACAGGTAACTATGATGTGATAGGTGTTACAGAAACGTGGTTATCTGAGAGTGATGGGGACGAATATAATATTTGTGGGTATACACTGTATAGGAAAGACAGGCAGGACAGAAGAGGAGGAGGGGTAGCGCTATACATAAGAAACAGTCTTGAAGCCCAGGTGTTAAACCTGGACAAAGAAAATAAAACCGAATCAATATGGGTCAGAATAACAGACAAAAATTCAAAAGGCATAATAATAGGAGCATGCTATAGACCGCCAGATTCAGACGGTGAGCACAATAATCTGTTATACAATGACATTAGAAATGTGTGTAGCAAAGGAGAAGCCATACTAATGGGGGATTTCAACTTCCCCCAAATAAAATGGGAAAACCCGGTGGGTAGCGCGAAGGATGAAATAGAAATGGTGGAAATGACAAATGACTGCTTCCTAACACAATTTGTCAAGGCACCCACTAGAGGGGAGGCATGCCTTGATTTAGTCTTTTCAAATAACGAAGATAGAATAACTAAAACAGAGGTCAGAGAACCACTGGCAAACTCAGACCATAACATGGTCTCATTTGAAGTGTTTTTTAAATCCCCAAAAGTAAAGACTAAAGTTAAGGTTTACAATTTTAGAAAAGCAAACTATGAAGGCATGAAACAGAGACTAACAGAAGTAGATTGGAGTAAAATAGAGAAAACACCCACAGAAGAAGGATGGTTGTTCTTCAAAAATGTAGTACTAGAGGCGCAAAACAATTACATCCCTAAAGTAGACAAATCTAAATGTAAAACTAAATTGCCAAAATGGTTTAATAGATCAATTAAAAAAAAATATTCAGCGAAAAAAGGCACTTTACAGAGCATTAAAAAAGGACCAAAAAGAAAGTACACAGAAAGAGTACACGGAACTGCAAACGCAAGTCAAAAAGGAAGTTAGAAAGGCCAAGAGAGAAATAGAAATGAACATTGCTAAGGGAGCTAAAACCAATTCCAAAATGTTTTTCCAATATTACAACAGCAAGAGAACATTCAAAGAGGAGATTAAATGTTTAAGAGATACAAATGGCAAAATCGTAGAGGAAGAAAAAAAAATAGCAAATATGTTAAATGATTACTTTTCACAAGTTTTTACAAAGGAAGATACTGACAACATGCCCCACATGTCATCCAGTTCCTATCCAGTTTTAAATAACTTTAGCATAACTGAGGCAGAAGTGTTAAAGGGACTAGGAGCTCTTAAAATAAACAAATCCCCTGGGCCGGATGAGATCCTCCCAGTAGTACTCAAAGAAATGAAAGAAGTAATTTACAAACCGCTAACCAAGATCATGCAGCAGTCTCTTGACACAGGGGTGGTACCGACAGACTGGAAAATTGCAAACGTAATACCGATCCACAAAAAGGGAAACAAAACTGAACCAGGTAACTACAGACCAGTAAGCCTGACTTCTATTATATGCAAACTTATGGAAACTATAATAAGATCCAAAATGGAAAATTACCTATATGGTAACAGGGTACTGGGAGACAGTCAACATGGTTTTAGGAAAGGGAGATCGTGCCTAACTAACTTGCTTGATTTTTTTGAGGATGCAACATCGATAATGGATAATTGCAAAGCATATGACATGGTTTATTTAGATTTCCAGAAAGCTTTTGACAAAGTCCCGCACAAAAGATTAATTCTCAAACTGAACGCAGTTGGGATTCAAGGAAACACATGTACATGGATTAGGGAGTGGTTAACATGTAGAAAACAGAAAGTACTGATTAGAGGAAAAACCTCAGAATGGAGTGTGGTAACCAGCGGTGTACCACAGGGATCAGTATTAGGTCCTCTGCTATTCCTAATCTACATTAATGATTTAGATTCTGGTATAGTAAGCAAACTTGTTAAATTTGCAGACGACACAAAAGTAGGAGGAGTGGCAAACACTGTTGCAGCAGCAAAGGTCATTCAAAATGATCTAGACAAGATTCAGAACTGGGCAGACACATGGCAAATGACATTTAATAGAGAAAAGTGTAAGGTACTGCACGCAGGAAATAAAAATGTACATTATAAATATCATATGGGAGATATTGAAATTGGAGAAGGAATCTATGAAAAAGACCTAGGAGTTTTTGTTGACTCAGAAATGTCTTCATCTAGGCAATGTGGGGAAGCTATAAAAAAGGCTAACAAGATGCTCGGATACATTGTGAAAAGTGTTGAATTTAAATCAAGGGAAGTAATGTTAAAACTGTACAATGCACTTGTAAGACCTCATCTTGAATATTGTGTGCAGTTCTGGTCACCTCGCTATAAAAAAGATATTGCTGCTCTAGAAAGAGTGCAAAGAAGAGCGACCAGAATTATTCCGGGCTTAAAAGGCATGTCATATGCAGACAGGCTAAAAGAATTGAATCTGTTCAGTCTTGAACAAAGAAGACTACGTGGCGACCTAATTCAAGCATTCAAAATTCTAAAAGGTATTGACAGTGTTGACGCAAGGGACTTTTTCAGCCTGAAAAAAGAAACAAGGACCAGGGGTCACAAATGGAGTTTAGAAAAAGGGGCATTCAGAACAGAAAATAGGAGACACTTTTTTACACAGAGAATTGTGAGGGTCTGGAATCAACTCCCCAGTAATGTTGTTGAAGCTGACACCCTGGGATCCTTCAAGAAGCTGCTTGATGAGATTTTGGGATCAATAAGCTACTAACAACCAAACGAGCAAGATGGGCCGAATGGCCTCCTCTCATTTGTAAACTTTCTTATATTCTTATGTTCTTAAGTGTGGTGCACTTATTCTTGGGGATAACAGGCAGGGGACACAGGGAGTCAGCAGATTGAGGAGGTACTCGGGACCTGTGTGATGAAGGGCATTGTAGGTGAGCAGAAGAGTTTTGAAAATAATCCTGAACTTTACAGGTAGCCAGTGCAGCTGGGCAAGACGAGGGGTGATGTGATCACGTTTTTTATATTTGGTAAGGATCCTGGAAGCAGCATTCTCAACTAGCTGCAGTCAGTTTATGGTGCATGCCGGGAGAGCACCATATAAAGAGTTGCAGAGGTCGAGTCGAAAGGAGACGAACGCATGACAAAGTATCTCCACATTTGGGAGAGAAAGGTAGGGACGTACTTTGGAGATGTTTCGAAGATGGTAGAAGGAAGATTTGACCACGGAGGAGATGTGGACATCAAAGGAGAGGTTGCATTCAAGAAGTACACCAAGGTTTCGTACTGTGGGGGAAGGAGGCAGCAGACAGTATCTGAGGTCCAGGGCAGCTATATTTAGATTCCTAAGTTGAGTTTTAGATCCTACTACAAGGAGTTCAGATTTGTTAGTGTTCAGCTGAAGAAAATTGGCAGACATCCAAGCCTCAATGTCTTGAATGCAAGCTGAGAGCCGGGCTATGGCAGAGGGGCTACCAGGGTCGGATTTTAAGTAGAGCTGGGTGTCGTCAGCTCAGTAGAGAAACACGAGGCAGATAGGTGACCGAAAGGAAGCATGTAGATATTGAAGAGAAGGGGCCCAAGAACAGATCCTAGTGACTAGGTTTGCAACACCACTGCGTCCAGCATAAAAAACAGACTGCATGTGTCCAGATAGGTAAGAAGACATACTGGAGAGACAGGTTCCAGAGATTCCAGCATACTTCTGAAGTGGTCAAGAAGAATGCGATGATCTATGGTGTCAAAAGCAGCTGTTAGGTCAAGAAAGACAAGCACAGAGGGAGCACCAGCATCAGCATTGAGCAGGAGATCATTCACACTCCGGAGCAGAGCAGTTTCAGTACTGTGATGCGGCCAGAAACCAGACTGCAGAGATTCAAGCAAATTGTTGTCCATGAGATGTTTCATCAGCTGACTGGCTACAGCCCTTTTTGAGAGTTTTTGAGAGAAAATGGAGATTGGAAATGGGATGGAAATTAGATAAGGGTCAAGGGAGGGTTTTTTGAGTACCAATATAACTTGGGCAAGCTTGAGGACAGCAGGAACTGAACAGAGTCCAAGAACAGGTTGAGGGTGCTTATGATGGAGGGAGCAAAAGCAGAAGCACAGAGACTGACAAGGTTAGTTGGCCAGGGTTTTGGAGGAGGCAGTCAAGGTATCCGCACTCGCAGGTGCTAAAAATAATGAAACCAAAAGGTGAAAGCAAAAACAGAAAATAAAACACTCTAACAAAACTACGAAATAAAGGTGCTCCAATCCACAGAATCCCCCACCGCTGCCAACTGTACGGTTCAGGTCTTCAGCCTGTACTCTGCTACTCACTCTATATATTATCGGGGTTGCCCAAAATTTCCCCAGATAACTTACTACACGTATCATACCTAAAGAACAATTATATCTCCAGGAGGCCAACGTCCTCAGTCAGGCTTGCCTTTTCACTCTACGTTTCCACACTGGCATTCTTTTCCTTTGGTTTGTTGAACCCAGTGTCACTGTGATCATCTATATCATCTATAAGGGCAAGAAAGAGTGAACAGCAGAGCATGTTGTAGGGCGACCCCCCCCCCCCCCCCCCCCCCCCCCCCCCTCCCCCCCAAGGGGGCGAGAGTTGGTGAGTCTCTTTCATGAGCTCTACTGTTTCAAAGTTTATTTGTTTCACAAAAGTAAACAAAAACAAAACGTAACTGACGAATGACTCATTAAGGTTGTACTCGACAACTGTGTGTGTGTGTGTGGAGATCCCGCTATGGGATCTGACTCTGGAGGGCTGGGGGCTCTCAGCCGGCGGCACAGGGTCAGCTGCTTGCTGGATACCGGCGTGTCGGTGGAGGATTGCCTGCTGGCAGTAAGAGAGGTGGTCGGCTATACAAACAGCGTGTCGGCTTCCCGTATGAATAAGAGAATTGTCTTCTGTCTAAAAGAGGTATCGCTGGTCAATAAACTGGTGGAGGAAGGATTTTCAGTGAAAGGAGATTTTATTCAAGTGTCTCTCTTAGTAACCCCTGTTACCAAGGTTATTATGTCTAACGTGCCGCCGTTTTTAAAAAATGAGACCTTGGAGAATGAACTTGCCCAGTATGGCAAGCTGGTGTCCCCAATTAAAAACATTCCCCTCGGTTGTAAAAATACCAATGTTAAGCATGTCCTGTCTTTTCGGAGACAGGTGTTCTTACTGGTAAATAACCCGGGGCAGGTGATTGATGTAGCTTCAGTGTTGAGGGTACGGGTTGTGTTGCATTTGTCAGCTCAGACACAATGCGGTGCTTTAACTGTGGGGAACAGGGACACCAAAGGAAAGCCTGCCTGAAAAAAAATAGAAATGAGGAAAGGCAGGAGCAGGGTACTGATGGCAGGGAGTTGGCTGGGGATGTTGGGGGTGAGTGGGAGGATGAGTCTGCAGAGACCAGGGAGCCGCCGAATCGAGTGGAGCCGCCGACACCACAGCCGAGGCTGAAGAGACTCAGCCGTGAGCCGTCACAACAAGAGGATACTGACAATGATGAGTCATATGTCATGGTAACTAAACAAAAACTAAAAAAAGTGAAAAATAAGGAACCTGCAGATCTGTCCTAGAAGAGAACAGGGAATGGAGCAGATCCCCGGGTCTGTGCTGGAGGGTAGCCTGCAGTCTCAGGCAGGGGTGTCTGTCCCTCCTAATATGGAGAGAGAGGGGAGTGGCACGGTGATGTGCAGCGCTCTTCTCTCTCTGAACCCCAGCAAGCGGAGGCAGAGGGAGAAGCAGCGGTGATGGCTGTGGCTGTACTGGGAGGAGAAGAGGAGAGCGGGGCGGTGGAGGTGGAGAGAGCCTTGGAGGAACGGACAGTCGAGGATGGCAGAGCAGACAGCGAGGACGGAGCAGAGGAAATGGAGGGGGAGCTCTCTGACTCCTCGCTTATCTCTGACATCCCCGATAGCCAACCCGTTTACAGGAGGAAAAAGATTTATACCCTAGATGAATTTAAACAATTCATGGAAAACACAAAAGGAAAAACAGGTTGAAATTGTAAACTTCTTCCCAGATCAGAGATTGTTCCTCCACTCAGCACACATCGTCACACAAAAGGCAACATTAGAGGAATTTGACCAGCAAAAAAGGTACCGTCTTAAAAAATACGTTCAAACAATTAAGAAAAAGATCGCTAATGTTGCCACATAATAATATTTTTAATGGATACTTCTTTTAATAATTATTTGATTGTTGCTTGTTTTACTCTGTCAGTTTTATTATTTTTAGCCACTATGGAAAAGTGTGTTTTTATTTCTTTTAACGTGAATGGCTGCAGACAGTCTTTTAAAAGAGCACAGCTGTGTGAGTTTTTAGAGCAGAAGTGGGCGGGGGTAGAATGAGGCGGCGTGGCTGGCAGAATGGAAGGGGCCATGTGTACTGAACCACGATTCAAGCACTAGTGCAGGAGTGGCAATTTTATTTAAGCCCAGCCTAGGAGCAACAATTTTAGATATTGAAGAGATTGAAAAGGGGACCACGGTTCAAGCACTAGTGCAGGAGTGGCAATTTTATTTAAGCCCAGCCTAGGAGCAACAATTTTAGATATTGAAGAGATTGAAAAGGGGAGGCTATTAAAAGTGAGAGCAAGGTTGGGTGGCACTGTATTTGTTTTTATTAATATTTATGCACCAAATAAGGGGAGGGAACGTATTTTAATTTTTAACAAACTAAAGCAAGCTCTTTCAGGTGTTGATAATGGCGATGTGGTGGTTGTGGGAGGAGATTTTAATTGCACTATTGATTTTACTATGGAGAGAAACAATGAAGAGCCCAATCCCTAATCCTCCAGTGAATTAGCTGCAGTTCTTCAGTTCAGTGGCCTGGTTGATGTCTGGAGGTGTCTGCACCCTAATGCAAGGCAATACACCTGGTCTCATTGTCGCTCACAACAAATATATAGAGCAAGGATTGACACGTCACACACTCATTTGAACAAATTTATTAAAGCCAACATCATTCCCAGTAGCCTTTCTGACCACCACTGCCTGTTAGTTACAGTAATATATACCACTGACTCTCACAGCACCTCCTACTGGCATTTTAATGTAAAGTTATTACAGGACACAGTTTTTGTAAAGCAATTCAAGCAATTTTGGAACATATGGAAAAAAGAAAAAACACTCTATAAAAATATGAGGCAGTGGTGGGACATTGGACAATACAGATTAAAATATTTTGCCAGCAATACACACTTAATTCAACTGGGTCACTGAATGCAGCGGTGAGAGAGTTGGAGCTTAAAATTCTCCAGTTAGAGAGCAGCCTGGACACAGACCACCAGGAGCAGACCCTGCAAACCCTGAGGGAGCAGAAACACATGCTGGCAGCCTGCTGAAGGAGAGATTGAAGGGGGTGCTTGTGCACGCTCGCTTCATGGAACTGAAAGACGTGGACACCACCCCCAGTTTCTTTTTTGGCTTGGAAAGAAGGAGAGCAGACAGCCAGCAGATGCATTGCATCTGGATACCTTGCGGCAGGGAGCTGTATGCCGGGAGGAGATTAGCAGGGAAGCAGTAAGATTTTATACTGAATTATACAGCAAAGAGCCACGTGAACAAGATGATGTGAAGCTGCTGCTTCAGGATTTACCCACCCTTAGCAAAAAAGAACAACTTCAATTAGATAAGCCACTAACATACAAGGAGCTGACCACTGCTGTTACACAGCTTTCAAACAGAAAAGCTCCTGGCATTAAGAACATAACAACATAAGAAAGTTTACAAGCGAGAGGAGGCCATTCGGCCCATCTTGCTCGTTTGGTTGTTAGTAGCTTATTGATCCCAAAATCTCATCAAGCAGCTTCTTGAAGGATCCCAGGGTGTCAGCTTCAACAACATTACTGGGGAGTTGATTCCAGACCCTCACAATTCTCTGTGTAAAAAAGTGCTCTCATCAAGCAGCTTCTTGAAGGATCCTTGAAGCAGCTCCATTTGTGACCCCTGGTGCTTGTTTCTTTTTTCAGGCTGAAAAAGTCCCTTGGGTCGACACTGTCCATACCTTTTAGAATTTTGAATGCTTGAATTAGGTCGCCACGTAGTCTTCTTTCTTCAAGACTGAACAGATTCAATTCTTTTAGTCTGTCTGCATATGACATGCCTTTTAAGCCCGGAATACTTCTGGTCGCTCTTCTTTGCACTCTTGATGGACTATCGCTGAATTTTTTTAAAAATTCTGGACTGTGATTGAAGAGGACTTTTTGCAGGTGTTGGGAGAGAGCCTCCGGGATAAAGAACTGCCCCTCAGTTGCGGGAGGGCAGTAATCACACCGCTGCCCAAGAAAGGAGACCTGTGTTTGTTAAAGAGCTGGAGACCTGTTTCGCTTTTATGTTCTGATTTTAAAATAATTTCAAACTGTCTGACCAATAGATTAAAAACATGTATAGGAGCAGTAATTCACATAGACCAAATCTATTGTATACCAGGACGCTCCATTTTTGATAATTTGTTTTTAATTCAAGACTTTTTATCAATGGCTAATACATGTGATTTGAATGTTGGGCTGGTCTCTTTAGATCAGAAGAAGGCATTTGACAGGGTCGACCACATAAACCTTTTTAAAACCCTGGGAGCCTTCGGGTTTGGCCCTGTTTTTATTTCTTACATTCAGCTTTTGTACTTAAATGTTTTTAGCATTTTAAAGATCAACAATGGGCTGAGTTAACCTTTCCCAGTGTGCAGGGGTATTAGGCAAGGCTGCTCCCTGTCTGGAATGCTTTATTCACTGGCCATAGAGCCCCTGCTGCACCTACTGAGGGGTAGGCTGGTTGGCTGGGCAGTGCCCTCCTCACCCTCCCCTGTCTCAGTGAAGGTGTCTGCATATGCAAATGATGTGAATGTGTTTGTGTGCAGTGACGGAGACATCGAGGCACTACAACAGAGCCTGCACACATTCCAGAGAGCATCTACGGCAAAAGTTAACTGGGCAAAGTGTGACACCTTCCTGTCAGGCAGTTGGCATGATTGCACACCCCTTGTCCTGCCCAAGGCACTGAGATGGGACAGGACAGGTATAAAAATGTTGGGTGTGTTTTTAGGAATGGAGACTTACGTGCAGAAAAACTGGGAAGGCCTGGTGGACAGGGTGAGGGTGTGGCTGCAGAGATGGAGGGGACTGCTGGCCCAGATGTCCTTTAGGGGAAGGGTCCTGGTAATTAATAATCTGGTGGCCTCCATGCTGTGGCACAGGCTGGTGGGTCTGGACTCTCCCCGCGGTATGGTGCAAGAGAGCCAGAGAATCCTGCTGGAGTTCTTCTGGAGCGGGAGACATTGGTTGCGGCCAGCAGTCCTGTATCTCCCCACTGATGAAGGGGGGCAGGGGCTGGTCAGCATTGCCAGCAGGGTAGCAGCCTTCAGACTGCAGGTGGTTCAGAGGCTCCTGTACGCTGGGGAGGAGGCTCATTGGAAGAGGCTGGCTTGTTTTTATCTCAGCAGAGTAGGGGGGCTGGGGATAGGCAAACACCTGTTTTTAATTAAGAGTACTGGGTTAGCTAAAATAGGTCTCCTTTGTTTTTACTTGAGTGTTTTAGATGCCTGGAGGGCAGTGAGGGTGGAGAGAGATGAGGGGTCTTTGACAGGCAGGGTCCTGTTGAAGGAGCCCCTATTCTTCAATCCGCTTTTCCCTGTGTGTTTCTTTCAGTCAATGACGCTCTGTGCCAGTTTTGTAAGGGCAGGAGTGACCAGGCTGAGCCATTTGATCAACCTTGACCTCTCCTGCTGGTTGACTGCTACACAGCTGGCCGGGCGGCTGGGCTGGCACTCTGAGAGGCTGGCAGAGAAAATGTTTAGTGAGCTGAGAAGCTCTCTTTCCCCGAGCTCAAGGAGGCTTTGAGGGAGGAGATGTCCAGCGGCACAGGGCAGAGACAAGACTTCATCTTTCCAGGGTTGCTAGTGTGTCCAGCAGTAGGTGAAGGAGAGGGGGATGGAGGGAATGAGGGAACGCTACTCAACTTTAACACAGTTAAAGACTTAACTCTTCACACAACAGGGAGTAAGAAAATCTACCAGCTGTGTGTGAGGATATCACATATTCACCAGTTGAGGGGGTTGGCAGATTCAAGGTGGAGGGCATGTCTGGAGGTAGAGGAGGGGCATAAGCCAGTATGGAGGGTGCTGTATAAACTACCTCTCACCAAGAGAGCAGGGGACCTGCAGTGGAGGATCCTGCACTGTATTGTGGCCACCGGCAGGTTTCTCCATTGAGCTGATCCAAGTAATAGCTCAGAGTGCAGTTTCTGCTCTGCAGAGGAGACAGTGTTTCACATGTACAGCGAGTGTGTTAGGCTAGAATCACTCTTCCATCTCTTACAGGAGCTCCTGCAGGGCCTGGGTGAGGAGTTCAATAAACAGCTTTTTATCTTTGAGGTTCCCTATGGTTTTAAAAAGAGAATCAGGTGTGTTTTAATTAATTTTATAGTGGGTTAGGCAGAATTAGTTATTTTAAAGTCCATAAAGAACAAGATTTCTGGGACCGGGCTGACTGATGCCGTGCTGCAGTTCAGGATGTTGGTGGTCAGCCGGATAAGAGTGGATTTTGAATTTTTTAAACTAAATAATAACCTGGAGGACTTCCAGGAGAGGTGGTGTGTGGGAGACGCCTTGTGTGATGTGAGTGGGGAGGAGGAGCGCCAGTTTTTGTTTTAATTTTAATGTAATTTTTTTTTTTTTTGTTTTATAGTGTTTTTATTAATGTTTGTTTTAATATGTTTTTAACAGAAAGTAAACAGTTTTTTTATTGATTTTTTTATGATCCTTTTATTCTGTTTAAAATCTGTTTTTAAGGAGAACATAATGTGTTTTAGGATTTTTTATTTCTGCTGAGTCAGTAAGAATCTTAATTTTGTTGTGTTTTACCTTTATTGAATTTAAATGGATTTTATTTGGAATGGTTAAATAAAGGATCTTAACAGTTCCTCTCTCTCTCTCTCTCTCTCTCTCTCTCTCTCTCTCTCTCTCTCTCTCTCTTTTTTTTTTTTTTTAGGGATGTATTATGCTAGATCCGGATCATTGTTTATTGATTACCTGCTATTTTTGTCAAAACCTTTCGCTATGACAAAATAACAATTAATATTTATTTATTTATATTTATTTATTTATATTTGTTTTGTTTATTTACTGTAAGAAATAGTTGTTCACATGTTTTGATTGTATAATAAATTGCTAATAGGCCTACTAACAAATGTATCAATGTGAGGAGTGTAAATATGAAAAATGAAAAAAAAAAAAAAAAAAACACTCCAGTGGGCCCATCAAAACATTCTAAAACTCACTACTCAAAGGGTTAATACTGTCAAAACAGACTTAAGAAAAACAAATGTTTGATTATTGTTCTATTCTGTATTGGTGTTATGTTATACATTGTATTGCTTAAAATGTTTTGAACATTACTGGTCCTGATGCTGGTGTTTCCAATGGGATGTTATTACTAAGGTGGCAAAGGTTGGAATTCCAAGGGGGAACTGGGAGGCTTGATCAACCTGCCAGGCTCTAAATGACTACTGATGGGATCAGGAGCACAGGGGCAAGATATTAGTGGTATAGGTCTATTAAAGTTCATGTTGAAGGAGTAGTTTTGAATGTTGGGTTTCTGTGTTGGTCTTGAAGGTGAGCCTAGGAATTGCCTAATATCGGGACGACATTGAACTTTTCAGGGGAGAATGTGGGGCACATGTAATAATAAACAGCTACCATTTTGTAGTGAAGTGAATATATATATATACAGTGCTGTCACAAAGACGGCCAGAGTAGGTGACGTCAGACCAGAAACAGGAATTAAACAAAACAGTTTGGTGGACTCGCTCAGCAATTAGTAATAATTAATAGTGAACAGACAGACAGAAAATAAACAGTTGTAACAAACAAAAACACAGGACACGGCACATTCGCCAAAACAAAAGAGACAAACAAAACAGACTACCATTAAACAAAACACGGTGAGCAGATATTTGAACTATTTTACTTTAAGTTATTATTTTATTATTATTACCTCCGTCTCCAATCCCATTCTCCACTCACCGAACACACCACCACGAGTGGGTGAAAACATGCAGCTTTTATGCAGCTGTACCGAGACCCGATTGCTAATCATTCATTCAATTGGAGTTGCGGTACAACTGCATGTGAATTAATAAAGTGCAATTCCCCGTGCTCACATATTACTACATTTTACTTGCACGTGAAGTGCTGTGCAATCCTCGTGCCTAAATACAAATATACATTTTAAACATTCGTGTTACACAGACCTGTTTCTATCCCGTGTACCAATGACTATACACCAACATTAACACACAACATATAACACAAAATACACACAGGGGCGGGCACTTTGTCACATATAGCCCCCCTTGTGCAAAGCACACATGGCCTCAATGGCCACCTCCCATCTTAAAATGACAAAAGACTCGCTCAAAGTCCTGGGCCAAGAACAGGGACTTTAAGGAGTTGATGGGCGGCAATGTTGCCAGTAGCCAGACTGCTACTGGCCATGCTGTCAGCAGATGTGCTGACAATGGGGCGAATCTTTCCTCCCGCTGTACCACTAGCAGAGGAAATGCGGCCAATGGTGCGGCTGTCACCAGACTTGCTGACAGCTCACAGACTGACTCCTTCAGCCAGGGCAAGTCCAGCAACGAAAAAGCTGCTGGGGGTTGGTGGTCTCCAGACCCCCCCCAAGGTTCGGAAGCATTTAAACTAGAAAGGAAGGGGGGAGAAATCAACAAAAAAACAGAAGGGAGACCACATCAAAACAAGAACAACAACTCAGGTGAGACAACCATTAAATGTATTTATCTAAATGCTAGAAGTATCAGAAACAAAATTCTAGAACTTGAAGCTACTGCACTAACAGGTAACTATGATGTGATAGGTGTTACAGAAACGTGGTTATCTGAGAGTGATGGGGACGAATATAATATTTGTGGGTATACACTGTATAGGAAAGACAGGCAGGACAGAAGAGGAGGAGGGGTAGCGCTATACATAAGAAACAGTCTTGAAGCCCAGGTGTTAAACCTGGACAAAGAAAATAAAACCGAATCAATATGGGTCAGAATAACAGACAAAAATTCAAAAGGCATAATAATAGGAGCATGCTATAGATAATAATCTATAATCACAATAATCTGTTATACAATGACATTAGAAATGTGTGTAGCAAAGGAGAAGCCATACTAATGGGGGATTTCAACTTCCCCCAAATAAAATGGGAAAACCCGGTGGGTAGCGCGAAGGATAAAATAGAAATGGTGGAAATGACAAATGACTGCTTCCTAACACAATTTGTCAAGGCACCCACTAGAGGGGAGGCATGCCTTGATTTAGTCTTTTCAAATAACGAAGATAGAATAACTAAAACAGAGGTCAGAGAACCACTGGCAAACTCAGACCACAACATGGTCTCATTTGAAGTGTTTTTTAAATCCCCAAAAGTAAAGACTAAAGCTAAGGTTTACAATTTTAGAAAAGCAAACTATGAAGGTATGAAACAGAAACTAACAGAAGTAGATTGGAGTAAAATAGAGAAAACACCCACAGAAGAAGGATGGTTGTTCTTCAAAAATGTAGTACTAGAGGCGCAAAACAATTATATCCCTAAAGTAGACAAATCTAAATGTAAAACTAAATTGCCAAAATGGTTTAATAGATCAATTAAAAAAATATTCAGCGAAAAAAGGCACTTTACAGAGCATTAAAAAAGGACCAAAAAGAAAGTACGCAGAAAGAGTACACAGAACTGCAAACGCAAGTCAAAAAGGAAGTTAGAAAGGCCAAGAGAGAAATAGAAATAAACATTGCTAAGGGAGCTAAAACCAATTCCAAAATGTTTTTCCAATATTACAACAGCAAGAGAACATTCAAAGAGGAGATTAAATGTTTAAGAGATACAAATGGCAAAATCGTAGATGAAGAAAAAAAAAATAGCAAATATATTAAATGATTACTTTTCACAAGTTTTTACAAAGGAAGATACTGACAACATGCCCCACATGTCATCCAGTTCCTATCCAGTTTTAAATAACTTTAGCATAACTGAGGCAGAAGTGTTAAAGGGACTAGGAGCTCTTAAAATAAACAAATCCCCTGGGCCGGATGAGATCCTCCCAGTAGTACTCAAAGAAATGAAAGAAGTAATTTACAAACCGCTAACCAAGATCATGCAGCAGTCTCTTGACACAGGGGTGGTACCGACAGACTGGAAAATTGCAAACGTAATACCGATCCACAAAAAGGGAAACAAAACTGAACCAGGTAACTACAGACCAGTAAGCCTGACTTCTATTATATGCAAACTTATGGAAACTATAATAAGATCCAAAATGGAAAATTACCTACATGGTAACAGGGTACTGGGAGACAGTCAACATGGATTTAGGAAAGGGAGATCGTGCCTAACTAACTTGCTTGATTTTTTTGAGGATGCAACATCGATAATGGATAATTGCAAAGCATATGACATGGTTTATTTAGATTTCCAGAAAGCTTTTGACAAAGTCCCGCACAAAAGATTAATTCTCAAACTGAACGCAGTTGGGATTCAAGGAAACACATGTACATGGATTAGGGAGTGGTTAACATGTAGAAAACAGAAAGTACTGATTAGAGGAAAAACCTCAGAATGGAGTGTGGTAACCAGCGGTGTACCACAGGGATCAGTATTAGGTCCTCTGCTATTCCTAATCTACATTAATGATTTAGATATGGTGAAATAGTATCTGGTATAGTAAGCAAACTTGTTAAATTTGCAGACGACACAAAAGTAGGAGGAGTGGCAAACACTGTTGCAGCAGCAAAGGTCATTCAAAATGATCTAGACAAGATTCAGAACTGGGCAGACACATGGCAAATGACATTTAATAGAGAAAAGTGTAAGGTACTGCACTCAGGAAATAAAAATGTACATTATAAATATCATATGGGAGATATTGAAATTGGAGAAGGAATCTATGAAAAAGACCTAGGAGTTTTTGTTGACTCAGAAATGTCTTCATCTAGACAATGTGGGGAAGCTATAAAAAAGGCTAACAAGATGCTCGGATACATTGTGAAAAGTGTTGAATTTAAATCAAGGGAAGTAATGTTAAAACTGTACAATGCACTAGTAAGACCTCATCTTGAATATTGTGTGCAGTTCTGGTCACCTCGCTATAAAAAAGATATTGCTGCTCTAGAAAGAGTGCAAAGAAGAGCGACCAGAATTATTCCGGGCTTAAAAGGCATGTCATATGCAGACAGGCTAAAAGAATTGAATCTGTTCAGTCTTGAACAAAGAAGACTACGTGGCGACCTAATTCAAGCATTCAAAATTCTAAAAGGTATTGACAGTGTCGACCCAAGGGACTTTTTCAGCCTGAAAAAAGAAACAAGGACCAGGGGTCACAAATGGAGTTTAGAAAAAGGGGCATTCAGAACAGAAAATAGGAGACACTTTTTTACACAGAGAATTGTGAGGGTCTGGAATCAACTCCCCAGTAATGTTGTTGAAGCTGACACCCTGGGATCCTTCAAGAAGCTGCTTGATGAGATTTTGGGATCAATAAGCTACTAACAACCAAACGAGCAAGATGGGCCGAATGGCCTCCTCTCGTTTGTAAACTTTCTTATGTTCTTATGTTCTTATGTTCTTAAGATCCCCGGCAGCGAAACTGCTGTGGGAGAAGGTGGTCTCCTAACCTCTCCCTCCTTTATAGCTGGCAGCTCCCTCTGGGGGGACTCCAGTCCCCAGAATTCCTGCAGCGAAACTGCTGCGAGGAATGGTGGCTCCCTCTTGTGGGGCTCCGGCCACATTGACCCCTGCGGCCAAGACAGCTGACTGCAACCCCTGGTGAAGCAGTTCTAGCAACCCCAGGAGATGCGGAGCGGCTGGCAACCCCAGGCAATGTGGAGCGGCTGGCAACCCCTGGTGCAGGGAGAGGCAGCTCCTGCTCCTCTCCCCTTGATGGAGGTGGAGGCAGAGGCAGCTCCAGCTCTTCTCCTCGTGATGGTGGGGGAAGTGATACCAGCAGGCATTCATCTTCTGCTGGTGGGGGAAGTGATACCAGCAGGCATTCATCCTCTGCTGGTGGACGGAGACCCAGCAGGCATTCACCCTCTGCTGTTGGACAGGGACCAAACAGGCATTCACCCTCTGCTGGTGGACGGGAACCTAGCAGGCATTCACCCTCTGCTGGCGGAGGTGGCGGAGGCAGAGGCGGCTCCTGCTGCTCTGCTCCTGCTGATCTGCTCCTGCTGGTGGAGGTGGCAGAGGCAGAGGCAGCTCCTGCTGCTCTGCTCCTGTAGATGGAGGTGGCTCTCCCTCACTTGCAGGGGACTGGTGCAGCTCTCCATCCTGCTCTGGAGACTGCGGTGGGACCTCTCCCTCTGGCGCTGGAGACGGCAGCAATGGCTCCTCTCCCTCTGGCGCTGGAGACGGCTCCTCATCCTCTGGCTCTGGAGGCGAAATCAGCAGGCATACTTCGTCTGCTGGTGGAGATGAGAGCCGTATGTCATCTCCCTTCAGCCCAATGAGGATGCAGGTAGGCGTGGCTCATCCCACTTGGAATGCAACCTGCTGGGGCAGACCCATATAGGCAGCCAAGTAGTTAATCACCATGGCTGCCGGGTTCACGAAGGGCACTGGGTAGAAATGTTGTACCCAGCGTTCCCAACGTTCCCCATCTCTGGCCCACAGCAGGTCAACAACCAGTGGGAGGTCCTCCCTGCTCCACTCCGGGTCCGACACCCAGTCTAGCATCTCCTCTGAGGACAGGAAAGGCTCTGTTTCCTCCCTCCTGGGCTCTAGTTTCTCCTCCTCCTCCTGCAGTCATTGCTGCCGCTTTCCTCTCCCGCTTCTCCCCATTTCTTTATTATTTATTTATATATATATATTTTGTAATCCAAAAACACTTTTTTTCCCCAACACAAAAAAAAACAACCATCCTTTTTTTTTTCAAAAAAACTGCGGTCCCTTCTCTGGTCTGCGTCTAGAGGGTGCTGGTAATCCCGGTTCTGACACCATGTGTCACAAAGACGGGCGGAGTGGGTGACGTCAGACCAGAAACAGGAAATAAACAAAAAGAGAGGTGGAGTTTGGTGGAGCTGAGCAAATGGTCTCGTCAGCATTTAATAGTGCACAGACAGACAGAAAATAAACGGTTGTAACAAACAAAAACACAGGACAGACACGGCACATTCGCCAAAACAAAAGAGATAAACAAAACAGACTACCACTAAACAAAACACAGTGAGCTGATATTTGAACTATTTTACTTTACATTATTATTTTATTATTATTACCTCTGTCTCCAATCCCGTTCTCCACTCACCGAACACACCACCACGAGTGGGTGAAAACATGCAGCTTTTATGCAGCTGTACCGAGACTCGATTGCTAATCATTTATTCAATTGGAGTCGCGGTACAACTGCCTGTGAATTAATAAAGTGCAATTCCCTGTGCTCACATATTATTAAGTTTTACTTGCACGTAAAGTGCTGTGCAATCCTCATGCCTAAATACAATATACATTTTAAACACTCGTGGTACACAGACCCGTTTATTTCCTGTGTACCAATGACTATACACCAACATTAACACACAACATATAACTCAAAATACACACAGGGGCGGGCACCTATAGAAAGTATACAGCCCCTTGAACTTTTTCACATTTTGTTGTATTAGTGTCTCAGAGTTTCATGCATTTAATTGAGGATTTTTTTCCTCTTATCTACACACCATACTCCGCAGTGTTAAGGGGAAAAAAGTTTTTAGTAAGAAAAAGATTATATATTAAAAATACAAAACTGAAAGATCATAATTGGATAACTCTCCACTGCTCTGAGTTAATACTTGGTGGAAGCACCTTTGGCAGTTGTGAGTCTGTTGGGATAGGTCTCTACCAACTCTACCCAGGCTCTGACTGGGCCACACAAGGACATTTATCTTTTTGTCCCTTAGCCACTCAATTGTAGCTTGGCTGTGTGCTTTGGGTCGTTGTCATGCTGAAGGTGAACTTCTGTCCCAGACTCAGCTTTCTTGCAGTGGGCAACAGGTTTTTTCTCCAGGACTTTCTGTACTTTGCTCCATTTATTTTCCCTTCTATCCTGATAAGTGCCGCAGTCCCTGCCGATGAGAAACATCCCCATAACATGATGCTGTGTCAAACATAATGCTTTGCATTTAGCCAGTGATGCGTCCATGCACTTGGAAAATGTGCAGGGCGCCAACTAGAGGCCAAACAGCAGAATGCAGAATTCATACACACTGCCTTGAAAGGCGAAGCGTAGATATTTTCTGTGCGCGGGCCGGATCAAGACAGGGAAGTAGGCATCTTGCAGGTCGATCAATGTGAACCAGTCGCCCGGCTGGATGGACTGGAGGATACACTGTGCGGTCAACATGTTGAACTTCCTTTGTTTGAGGAACATGTTGAGGACCCTGATGTCCAGAATAGGTCGGAAACCGCCGTCCCTCTTGGGCACCAGGAAGTAAATGGAGTAGAACCTGTTGAGGGCATCGCTTCGGTTCACCAAGCACAGTGCGTTCTTCTGTTGAAGATTTGCAATCTCCTGTTGAAGGAGAATTGTGCACGCTGGTTCGACGGTGGTAAAGAGCACACCCTTGAAGGGTGGCAGGCCTAAGCGGAATTGCAGAGCATAACCGTGTTTCATAGTCATTAGCATCCAGGAGTCCTGGGTGCAGCCTTGCCATGGGGCGTGTCTAGTGGTCAGTCCGGTTGTGAGGGGGGAAGGTGGCAGCCGGACCCCCTCAGGGGCGGTCTCCCTTGGGCTTGGGAGGGGGCGCATCTTTTTTAGGCCCCGGTCTCGGAAAACTGGTTACCCCTGGCCAGCAGTGGTCCCTTGCCGCCAGCTCTTCCTCTGCTTGCTTGTTTGGCCTGAGTTGGAGGGCGGCGTTCAGGCCCAGCTGCACCAGTAGACTGGGAAGGCCACCTAGGGCACTGGTGGTAGGCAGGAAGAAGTGAGAAGTGAGACCTCCACAGCCTTGTGGGACCTCTCAAGGCTCACATCCACAGTCGCTCCGAATGTCTGCCCCGGTGTTATAGGGGCATCCGGCAACGCAGCCTTCTCTGTCCAACACTTTGACCTGGGTCAGCCAAAGACGTTGGCAGGCTGCCACCAGTACCGCCAGAGACCTCCCTGATGCTTGACCTAGCTCCCCCATCAGATCAGTCATCACTCCCATCACCGCCTGAAGCTCTCACGTGTCTGTTTCCATTGCCCACTCCTGCAGTCTTGCTGCTAACTGTGACTGGTAGAGCACCAAGATAGACATGGCATTTGCCGCTCTCACCGACAATGCCGCTGAAGCATATGCTTTCTTCAGCATTGCATCAGTTGTGGCTGTGGCCTGCCTAACCAAAATGGTGAGGTCGGACACATCCGACCTTAAGATAGTGAAGGAGAGCTCGCTGGGACTTGGGGGTCTAGGTGGGGCCGGAGACGGAGAGCGGGATTTGGGGAGCTGGGGCTGCCCGGTAGCAGGGGGCAGTTTCCCCTGAGCCTGCAGCAAGGTATCCAGCATGGCCTGCTGGGCTCTCACGGCCTGAGCCAGCTCCTCAAAACGCCTCTCCGCAGAGCTCTGGGGTTTCTCCAGAGAAGCAGAAGGGGAGCGGTATCTTTGCGGTGATCGTCTACCTCCCAGTGAGCACCCTCTTGAGCGGTGATGCCTCGGCGGTGTTCACGCCTCCGCACTGGTGGTGGGGTAGGAGAGGGTGAACCAGGGGTATGGGGGCACTCCCTTGTCATTGTAGTCAGCGGGGTTCCAGAGGTCCTTTTAGAAGGGCCCTGGGCTACAACAGACTGTATCCTTCCCTGCCCCGAGGATTGGGAATCCGCTGTGGAAAGGGCTGCCCTTCTCCGCTTGGTTCTATTAGAGAACTGGCGACAAGGAAAGCAGTCCGACTCCTGTCAGCGCCCTGGCTGCATGATCTGGTCCCAAAAGTGTGCCCATCCTCCCTTGGGAGATTCGCTGCACGCTGGTCGCACTGGTGAAATCCAGCAGAGGCACGGCGTCTGTGCCAAGCAGTAGGAGTCAATGCCGAGCTGTCAGCGTCGGCACCGAGTAATTGGCATTGGTGTCGGTGCCGAGGTGAGGACGCAACAATCGGTGTCGAGGAAGAGCGCGGTCAGTGCCGAGCTGTTGTGGTCGGCGCAGAGTCAATCCTCATCGGGGTTGTGGCAGAAGAGGAGAGAGCTAAGCTCTGAGAGAGCCCGAGCTGGATGGTAGCTGGAGCCGAGTCATTCGGCGTCAGGGACAGAGCCACATGACAGCAGGGTCACCCGGCAGCAGCTGCCACAATAGCTCACGCGACTGAAGCACAGTAAAAGCTACCACGAGATTAATAAAAGAGAATAAAAGCTTACAGCCAATCTCTGTGGAGGCATCGAAACCAGCTCTATTCAGTAGTCTACCAAAGTGAGACTAAGGCAAATAGTGCTCTTAATATACTTAATATGTAAATACAGGCTAGATACTCAATTCTGAGCGTTTTCACCTTGCAAATGAGCCAATTTCCAGCATAAGGCGAGCACAAAGCGATTCAAGTGTTGTCTCAGTGAGGTGAGAGAGAAAATGGTGATATGCTACTGTGAGGACATCCCTCTTCAGCAGGAGATGGGAGGGACTTCCCCTCACAGCAAGGCCCTGATAAGGCAGCTTTTTTATATGTGCTTTTTTGATATGTGTTTGACAGGTCAGAGAGGCTCTTCCCATTCGGTAATGGTTGTCATTCCACTTGAAAGGGAACCACCCATTCTGGAAGCTGATTTAATGTTTTCACACCCAACAACACCACCCACAGCAGGAACACATTTCTCTAGAGGAATGGATTCCTCTGTAGATGTTTTAACCCCACACCTGTGGGTTAACTTTTCAAAGGAAAAATTTGGAGGAGCCCTGCCTCCTGACGTGATACTGCTGAGAAAAGTCAGCTCAGATATTAACACGAAATAACAAAACACTAATAAAAAACAAAAATATCAACACAACAAAATCCATGAAAACAAAAGCAAACACACCTTTCAGCAGCGCTCACGCACACAACCCTCTCTTGGCATCCGCACCCAGCATTCACTGCGTCAGACACAACAGGTAGATACATAGAGATAGACACATTAATTTTTCAAAATAACTTTATTAAACAACACACATCAAAACACTTTTTTTCACAAATGTAAAACCATACATTAGGAGCTGCAGCTGGGTTAGCCTACAGTGCAAGATTCATATTTAAATAGTTTATTATGAAATAAGATGCACATCTATTATACACTCAAGTGTTATTTATTTTCACAAAGTGCAACCGGGTGCATTAAACTGTCAATTAATAAATACAGAAGAGTTACAAAACTACATTAACATGAGCTCTCTGACTTTGGGTTTCTCTCTGTCCTCTATTACATGTATCTGCTCTTGCTTTTCCATGTCTCCTGAAAAGCGTCGGTTTTGTTTTTCTACACCTTTACTCCCTTTCAATCACACCAACGATGCGATCCGCTTAACAACTACAACTCCCAGAGGCACCGCGGCCGGCTGTTTGCTCCTCGAAGTCCCAGACGCCTTTGCTGACAACCGGAAGCTTGAGCGAGCGAGCGAGAGAGAAAGAGAGGTGGAGAAGGAAGTAAGGTAAATACAAATGAATTCAAAACAAAAACAATGCAGTAATAATCTTTTTTTTTTTTTTAACAAACTGCTTTCGTTCTTCGACGTGTTTCACGCATACGAGACGGAGTTTACTAGTGTCGACCATGTTGTTGTTGTCGTTAAATAATAAAACGTACTTTCTTTCATTGCAAATGTTTTTTTTTTTTTTTTTATTATTGTTATTTCTATTTCGATAGCTTATAATTGTCGGGAATAAAATATACACTGCATATTTTGTATCAAACACAAACAAAAAATATATAATTTAACAGAGTCATTCATTTTACGTACACTACAGAGTTACTGTTTTTTGTTTTGTTTGTTGTTTTTTTTAATACGGAATTCAGTCCTCTCTGTCAACATATATTTGATAAGCAACTGTGTTAGCTGTAAATTGACTTTTGTGTGAGGTAAAGCACAGGGAAGCATTGTAAGGCACAGGGAGGTATGGTAAAGCATGGGGAAGTATTGTGAAGCATTGTAAAGCACAGAGAGGTCTGGAAAAGCAAAGGGAAGCATTGTAAAGCACAGATAGGTGTTGTAAAGCACAGCGAGGTATGGGAAAGCATAGGGAAGCATTGTAAGGCACAGCGAGGTATAGTAAAGCATAGGGAAACATTGTAAAGCACAGAGAGGTTGTGGTAAAGTATAGGAAAGTATCGCAAAGCACAGTGAAGGGGAAAAAAACTCAATATAGTACAACAGTCTAACTGCAGTTAAAATGTAATTCCAGTCTATATGAAAGTATCATCATCCACCAATACACAATGAATCGCTACACCTATAAATACATTACAAATATAATATGAAGTTTTGTCTTTTTATTTATTTTTGAAAAGATGGAGTTCGTCCCACTCAAAGATGAGGCACCAAAATTGGAACCCCCCATCGCTGCGGGCAACACCAAATTAGAACCCATGATTGTTAAACGGAAAGACACCAACGAGATCGAGGTCATGATAAGCAAAGAAACCAATCTGTCTGTCACCTCCCACTGCTGCCCCGAATGTGGGCGGGCCTTCACTCACTCCGGGCACCTCAAAACACACCAGCGCACTCACACTGGAGACAAACCCTATCAGTGCAGCGAATGTGGGAAGATTTTCACCCAGCTGGGCAACCTCAAAGAACACTGGAGAATTCACACCGGTGAAACCCCCTACGAGTGTCCAGACTGTGAGAAGAGCTTCACTCACTCCAGGAGCCTGAGAACCCACCGGCGCACTCACACCGGAGAGAAACCGTACCCATGCAGCGATTGTGAGAAGAGTTTCAGACAACTGGAGCACCTCCGGAATCACCGGCGCATCCACACCGGAGAGAAACCGTTCCGCTGCTCGGACTGCGGGAAGAGCTTCAGCCAGCTGGAGAATCTGAAGACGCATCAGCGCACTCACACAGGAGAGAAGCCGTTTCAGTGCAGCGATTGCAGGAAGAGCTTCAGTCAGCTAGAGAATCTGAAGACGCATCAGCGCACTCACACAGGAGAGAAACAGTTTCAGTGTGAGCAGTGCGGAAAGAGTTTCACACGAGCCGGGACCCTGACCAAGCACCGGAGACTGCACACAGGAGAGAAGCCGTATCGGTGCGGTCACTGTGGGGACAGATTCACCTCCAACCAGCTCAGAGCTCATCGGTGCCAGCAGGAAACTGTGTTGATGTAGCTGCAAAATGTTTTTTTTTTTTTTTTTTTTTTTTTTTTTTTTTTTATGGTGGTCCAGTGGTTTAGAAATGAGTAGTTTTTCGAGATTTACGATTATACTGTAAATACAGTATAATCGTAAATCTCGAAAAACTACTCGCTTCTAAATCTTTTGTAGTCATTTTTATATTACTTTAGTATAAATACATGTTAATTTGGATTCATTTGTTGTTTTTTTCTGACTTTATGTGAACGAAAAGACACACATTTGCCGTTTTCCCATTGGAAATAGTGATATTTTGAAATATCACTGTCCTGGTCACAAAAGCAAAGTTTGTGGGGAATAATAGCCATTTTCTGTACCTTTGAGGCATAAGCAATTAGAAAATAACACTTACTACCCAGGAGCAAAAATTGTGTTACATAGTGTAATTAAAAAAATAAATAAAAATTAAACATTTGACTTTGGATTCAAAGCTGGGTGGGTGAGATTATTGCATCACTGTTGTTCCTAATATACTGCTCTGTGTTTCTGTGAAAGAGTCTGTGTTAAACTGTACATCTCTGGCCTCAAGTGTAGCATCATCACCGTATTGAATGAACTCATTTAGCTTTATAAAGTCAAATGAAAGCTGCTGAAAAATTCCACATGAACATATTGAATCACACACCCTCTATATGAAATGAATCCGCTCAGCTTCATAGAGTCCAATGAAAGCTGCTGAATAATGCTCCCTTGTTAACATATTGAATTCCACACCCTCTAAATAGAACAAACTCACTCAGCTTCATAGAGTCCAATGAAAGCTGCTGAATAATGTGCCCTTGTTAACATATTGAATTACACAACGCTTTGTAGTTTTCCATGTACTTCTCAAAAATTGAGAAATATGACATTTCCAGAATCTGTACTGCTATTGTGGCTTCCGATATTTTACTTTTTTTGCTATATCATTTTGTAGTTTCTTTGATTATATGATGTTAAATACAATATCTAAATTATGTTCATATAGTTTCTTTATATTGGTTTTATTGTTATGTTATGAATCCTAAAATTCTAGATGATGCAGAACTGTTGCCCATAGCTGTACATCGTGGCTGATGTGTCCCTGTGACAGAAATTTAATGATTCTTGGTGTTCAATCTCCCTCCCGACCTGTAAATGGAACAGAGTACCCTGGACTGGTTGGCCCGACAGTTCATTCCCAGGGTTAGGTGGCAGTCAGCCAGTTAGAAAGGACGCTGAGCTATGATACACTAAATCATTGACCTGGAGGGGAAAGGGTGTGGCATCTGCGGATTGGAGGAGCGGATGTGCTTGTTAACCAAGCGGTCATGAGTGATAGTATAAATAGGGGACATAGTGCTCTGATCTGTTCCTTTGTAAATGGTTAATTAACATAACTGAAAGGAGAAACTGTGTTGGGATACCGTGAGTGTTTGTTTTGTCTATTGTTTTTGCTAAATTAAACCGTTTGTTGTTATTAGATGGCTAAACACGATCCAGGAGCTGTCACTAAGGGCCAGCACGAACCTGGACATCGCTGCACTGTGTTCTCACCACGAGCACTGGAGCACACACTGTGGACGGGTGTTTGTATTACGTGTGGGTGAAATAAAACGGGACTGTTATTTTTTCAGGGCCAACCCGCGGATTATAAATAAGCAGTACACGCCGCTGTGTTGCTTCGCATTGTTTATTGTTTACTGCTGTTTGCCATCAGGATTTCAAAACCATTAAACAACATTGCACCTGGAATATAATTGTCTGTCTGTTTATTGATCACCTGCACACTGCTAACCCCTTTGTCATAGTCCCACAGAGGGAATGCTGACAGAATCGTGATTTTAATTCACATTAACAGCAGCGTCACTGAGGTCAGAGCAAGCCAGCAGAATCTAGGCGTTTGAAGAGTGTGTAGGAACATTAAGATAAATATATTACTTATGCAATTTTTTATTTAATTAGTTCCAGTTGAATAAGTTTGTGTAGATCAAGATTATAATTAACAATACAATCAAACAGCTGGGGGTTTAATGAATAGCAGCAGTTTATTGAAAACAAACTAAAAAGTCACACAAAGTCAAATAAATCTAAAATACAAAGTATATATAAAATCTTTTGATTCTCAACATTAAACATTGCAGTCTAAATATACATGTCTATAAAAATCTATACTTCATGGAGGAGGTATGCTCCAGGGATTGTCTGGCCTTGGGTCCTAGCTTGCTAAAACAGGCCACACTGCTTGTCGCCTTAGAAGGCACAGAGAAGCTTTTCCTAGCGGGGTTCCAGGGCACCATCCTGGCCCTGGTTTATGGCACCGCCGGTGGGTGGGTTGGCTAGAGACCCGGCGTGCCCGAACCCTCAATGCAATTGATGGAAACACATCTCAAGCTGGCGTACGCAGCAGAGGCGCAGGCAATTCGCATGTCTAATACAGTGAGTGTGCTTACTGCTTACATGGACGGTGTACTGCACGAGGCCCCGCTCCTCAAGCCAGTGGCCACGGAGTTATGTCTCCTGTCCAACACACTGCTGCAGATCTCCAGTCTCCAAGAGCAAACTTTTGGCCAAAGCCTGGCTAGCTTGATCGTGGCTCATAGATAGTTATGGCTGTCACAAGCCAAAGTTCTTGATGCTGATAAGGCTACGCTGTTTGACGCACCTATATCCCCAGGACATATCCTTGGGACAGCCGTGGAGGAGATCTTACAGATATCCTCCTGGGAACACGAGGCATCCCGTCAGATGGCCACGTTGCTCCCTCCTCGTTCCTCCGCATGAGGCAGGTTGAGCCACTGACAAGCTCCTCAGACGTGGACTGTCACTAGAACAGTTCCAGTCCTTACGGCTCCGCTAGGTGGAGCAGGGTGGCCTAAGGCATCGTCTACAGGGCATATCAGCACAACCAACCGGACCTAACCGGCAGGCAGATGGAATGCAGGACTTGGCCAGTCCACACACCAGCACCACAGTAGCCGTTTTCAGGGCCAGCGCTCTAAACAGCCACCCCACACTGCACCGCCTCAGCCTCAGCAGGCCGAGCAGAGAGCCTGAAGGCTGGCGGCCTCAGACCCCCTTTTCCACACAACAGCTGCAGTACTGGCACGCTTACACCTCAGACTGCTGGGTGCTCGCCACTGTGCAAAATGGTTATGCACTTCAGTTCCACTTGGGACCGTCGTACTTTAATGACAGACCCTCTCCAGGCCTCGGTACTTCAGAAGGAAGTGGCCACCTTGCTGTGCAAGCGAGCCATTCGTCTCGTAGACCCCACCTCCCACAGAGAGGGGTACTACTCAAGGTATTTTCTGGTACCCAAAAAGGACGACAGCTTTCGCCCCATCTTAGACCTGAGGCTCCTCAGTGGGTTCTTAAAAGAAAGGAGGTTCCAAATGCTGACCCACCATCACATTCTCCAGTCCATCTGGTCGGACGACTGGTTCACCACCGTGGACTTAAGGGACTCATACTTTCACATTCCCATTTGTCCAGAGCACAGAAAGTATCCCTGCTTCTCTTTTCAAGGAAGTGTGTACAAGTTTGCTGTGCTGCCATTTGGCTTCTCCCTAGCTCCTCGTACATTTTCAAAGTGTGTGGGCACTATCCTGCTTCCCATGCACCCGCTACAAGCATGGCTCAATGCATTCCACTTCAATGCCAAACACGGCAGACACCGTCAGCTGACTGCATCTTATGTGTGCTCGGCAGACCTACATCGGTGGAGGACGACCTCTCACCTGCCTCTCACATAAATATGCTGGAGTTACAAGCAGTATCCCTTGCGCTCCATCACTTTCTCCCAGTGTTGAGCAGTATGCAAGTGTTGATCCAGATGGACAACACAGAAGTGGTGGTGTACGTAAACCACTAGGTCCCCAGGATTGCATCACATGGCGTTCAGGCTATTCACAAGGGCTCAGAGGAACTTGCTGTCCCTACAGGCTACGCATATTCCTGGAGTGGTGAACTGGGCAGCGGACCTCCTCTCCAGGAATGGTCAGAGTGGCGACTCCACCCTCAGATAGTGGAGCACATTTGGGAACGGTTCGGGAAGGCACAGGTCGATCTCTTCACCTCGGCAGAGATGACATATTGGCCCCTATGGTACTCCCTCCACAGCTCAGGCGGTCCACTTGGTGTAGACACCCTAGCTCATGAATGGCCCAAAGTGTTTTTGTGAGCTTTCCAACCTATACCTCTGCTTCCGGCCTTTCGCAAAAAAGTCAAGTTAGAGAAAGAGTGTGTTCTCCTAGTGGACCCCAACTCTGTGCCACCTGTTGCATGGCCAGCCCTGGAAGATTACACTTCACATGGATCTCCTCAGTCAGGCGAAAGACTCTTTGTCACCTGGAACCATGCAGGTTCCGACGACGGGTCTGGGCTCTGAAAGGGACCGCTAGTTAGCGCTGGGTTGTGGGTACGTTGCAGAGCGCTAGGGCAGACTCCACTAGGTCCTTACTAGGCCTCCACTGCGCCCTAGGGCAGACTCCACTAGTGGAGGTATTTCCTGGCTTGGTGTCTGGCTAGAAGCCATAACCTCATATCTTGCCCCATGCTAGTTTAGCAGCTATCTCTGCTTGCCATGCCCCCTTAGATTCAATGTCTCTGGGCACACATTTTTTGGCTACCCATTTTCTTAAATTACACCCTCCTAGGAGGACTGTTCTCCCCACATGTAGCCTTAATATTGTACTGGAGGCTGTCACGATAGCTCCTTTTGAGCTCATGCGTACCATAGAGCTGAAGTATCTGTCTATGAAAACTGCCTTTCTCATGGCTATCACCTCCTCTAAGTGGGTCAGTGAGCTGCAGGTGCTGTCTGTGCACAGCTCCTGCATGCGTGTTTGGGAGGATGACAACAGGGGGTGTCTCTGCGCACCGCCTTTATGTGGTAGATACTGCCCTGCCTTCATTAGGCACAAGGGTCCTTGAGGTTGTAAGCTCACACTGCTAACCCCTATGTTATGTGTCTCTCATACCAAGTGTGTCATCCCTGGAAGAGGGGTCTATCGGCAGCTCTGGTATAGAGAGCTCAGCAATACCTATCCAGAGGGCCGGCATATCCCATAAGTAATATCGGTGGTCTTCTTCTCTTTCAGGGAACCAGGGTTACGGTAAGTAACCTAACATTTTCTGCCCATTCATGGGGCGTGAGCTGGGGGTGCAAGGATAGGGCAGAAGAAGCAGAAAGGAGCAGTTAGTAGGACAGAGTGCCAGCTAGGAAGGACTGGACTTAGGATAGAGGAGCAGGTGAGGCCCTGACTCTAGCAACAAAACCAGCGGCGCCCGACATGGAAAATAGGATAGAAAGTGATCACTGACTGAGGGGATGATGCCGACACATCCCATGGGCAGAGGACCCAGCAACCAAAACAGGATAGAAAATGGTCGTTGACTGAGGGCGACAATGCCGACACCTCTCAGGGGCGAAGAACCCAGCAACTGAGGACAGGATACAAAAGTGGTCGCTGACTGAGGGCGGTGATGCCGAAACAACCCATTGGCAAAGGACCCAGCAACCGAAAACACATACAAGGGTTATGACTCGGGGAGCAGACCCTCGGGAGGAAGGAGATAGAGAGATAGAGGTACCCAGCATCTGAGACTTCTGTAAAGGGGAGCTTGTTAGATCCCCAATTGGCCAAGACTTCACGCTGCCTGGGACCTGAAATAAGGATGAGGCATAAAGGTTAATATGGGACTCGAGCATGGAGTAGCCACTTCCCAAATTGAGGCAGAGTATAGAACAAAGCCTCGAGTGAGGTAAGATAAGCGCAGGAGCTGCAAAAGGACAGAGTGTGGCCGGGGGTCCGCTCTGACACACATGGTGAGACCCCCCCCTAAAGGTAAAGGGAGGCTGATGCCTAGCCCTGAGGTCGGGGAAGTGAGACTCACTTGCCCCCCAAAGGATGGATCCCAGGCTCCTTGTAAAATCTCCCACACAGCGAGACAAACAATAGATACAAAAGACAGCAAATGCCAGCACATAACATAAACAAAAGAACAGAAGGAAAAAACAGGACAAACAGAGGGATGGTTAGTAACTTAGTAGGATGTGATTATGTGTATACTGCTGCTCAGTGGAGAGGAAAAAAATCCTTGAGGCTTATTAGGGGAAAACCTCTGGTGGCCCCGGCAGACAGGAGGCCCCCACTCCAGGCATGCTAGCAATTCTAAAATGAGCAGCAACTATATTAAGGAGGATGAATTAATGTAAGAATCCACTGCAGAGGAGGACCAGCTCCCCACATTCTTAATCAGGATGTGATTGATGTTGGCCCTCGCGGAGGAGGTGACTGTGCCTATATGGAATGATGGGAGAGGTGGAGTCGAGGAGGGAAGCCTGCTCTGGAGACAAGGGTGGAGTTGAGGAGGGAGGCCTGCTCTGGAGGCGAGGGTGGGGTTGAGATGGGTTGAGAACCAGTGACGAGTGACGATAGGAGGGAGAGAAATCAATGAACAGAGGGTCTGTGGGGGGGGGGGGGGCAGGGTTTCCTGCTGGGGAGATACCTTGATGTTGAAAAGAAAGAAGGGATAGGGGACTGAACTGACCACACTGAAATTGATCCATCTTGGTGGTATGCAGCCAAATGATGAAGTAAGCATCGAAGGCGGCTGAGAGGCAAATGATCCTTGTAGGGGGAAAAGCGGCCTTTCCAAATAGAGGAAATGAGCAAATGGAGAATGTCCGTTGATATAGACAGACGGGAAGGTGAAGCAGGGGGGAAGCTTTTAAGCATCCCAGGGATGGTGAGACGAACTGCTGGTATGGAGAGAATGGAGGGAGATGGAGAGAATCCGTAGCATGGACGATGAGAGCCAGGATCTGGTTTTGATTGAAGGAATATTCGATTTTGGGTCCAGAATGTTGAAAACACTGAGCAGGCTGTAGAATAGGAATCTCTTGAAGAAGAGTGGAGGGCTGCAGACATGTAATGCTGAGCAGATTGAAGGAGGTTACTGAGAGTAGGATTCAGTCAAATAGCATCTGGAGAAGGGGATTGTGGATGGGGTTGTGGAAGCAGATGGGGCCAGCTGACGGAACTTGGATACCGAAAGTAGAGGCAGAGAGAGCTGGAACTGAGGTCTGAGGTGGCAGCTGGACTGAACGAACATATGAATCATCTGCTGGGGAAGCTCGGCGCCTTTGCGCACCATATTCTGGAAACGAGGACAGAGAGATGAGGTGCCGCCTTTCTATGTGTCAGTTAATACAGGATCGATCAGCGGTTTGTTACTATCATGTCTGCTTGAAATGGAAAAGGTGAACTCACATTCAAAGATTTGGGTTTCACAACTTCAGTCATTCTCCTAATAGTGGAACTCCTTAACTCAGAATCAAGACAGATTTCCAGTCTCATACCACGTCTCTCACCATGTATTAATGCTGTAACATTTGAGAGAATGAGCTAACATATAAATAGATTGCTGAGGATGTCAAGTGTCCCCTATTTTGATTAGATGGGGATTAGCGTTAGCCTTGATTTGGGGAATGCTGCCACAATCTGCTTATTGGAGGAAAGCTGAAACATTGGAAGCTCTGGAGAAGTGCAGTTTCAGATTTAGACAGTAAACTAAAGCAACTTTTGCATGCTGCATTGAGCCGATATGAAGAGGGAACGGAGATCTGAGGCCGCTGCAGAACCTGAGTGGATGAAGAATGTGTTGCTCCGAGGCTTCTGCAAAACCTATTGATTTGGTCAGGAGCAGTTTATGAGTGTATTGTCTATTGATTTGACTTGGAGCAGTCTATGAGTGTATTGTCTATTGATTTGACTTGGAACAGTCTATGAGTGTATTGTCTACTGGGGGTAGGAGGACATTGACTGAAACATTGATAATCGTAGAACATGGTTCTATATCTGAGTAGCGGCTCATGTTGATAACAAGATGACTTTGAAAGTTGAATAAAGTGCCTTGATGAAGCTGGTCGGTTTGGAGGAGCAGAGCCAGATGAGGAAATGCGAATCTGGGAACAGGAAGAAGTCACAGTAATGGATGCCTGATGCAAGGAAGCTGGACGTTACTGTGATGGTAGATTCTGAGCATCTCAAAAAGCAGCTGAGTAAGGTTGCTTCATGACCAGGTCCTTGAAGAGGGGAAGAGTTGAAATTGAAGAATGTCAGTTGATATAGGTAGGCAAAAGGTTGAAGCCAGGAGGGGAACTCCTGAGAATCCCTCGGAGGGACAACAAACTGCAGGAATGGATAGAAAAGTTGGAGTGTGCGAGCTTCGCATCGATATCAAACTGCTTAAAGACTGCATATAGAACTTGTGGTGTTATACTGTCATCTAGCAGTTATGAGTGGAATTAAACCTTTGAGTGAGCAGGGTAAAATATATTTGGCTACTGTGATTAGAATCCTTGTTTATGTAGAACTACATTTGTGTATTCTTTTTAGATTTGAATAATAAATATATTCGATGGGTGTTTTAAGGCAGTTAGTCATGTACATGAATAAGTTAACGCAGTATTTAGATATCACAATTCGACGAGTTGAATGAGCCCTCGCAGATTATGAAAGCGCAGCAACAGTTAGCCAGAAGATTGCAGTACTAAGGCATGGAGTGGGGGAGGGGTGCTTGATTGCAAGCGAGGAGTAAAGAAAGCTGACAGAGCTTTGTGGTGGATTTAAATAGAGGAGCTATGGCAAGGCAAACACTGGCGATGGGAATGTCAATGTCTTGTTGAAGGAGCTTTGAAAGTTTTAGTGGAGGGCCAGTCTGTCTAATAAAGATGAGGACAAGTTGAGTAATGAAGCTGCAGTTTGAACGGTGCTGTTGCTGGGCTGGAGGCTGGATGGAGCAGGAATGACTAACAATAGAGCTCCTGGGGCCAAATAGAGAAGCTGAATGATGAGAAAAATCACCAGAGCAGGAAGGAAAATAAGTGACAATATCTTGGGAGCGCTGTGCAGAGACGTGACCTCCAGTGAAAGGCAACGAAGTTTAGATTAGCAGTGAAGCACGAAATGACAACGTCTGAGCATGTGTTACAAAATGAAACACTAGACAGCGAAGGTGCAAATGATCAGGACTTAAATAGAAAATAGGTACTAATTGACAGGAAATTGGAAGCCCCCAGCTGCACAACCTCTGAACTACGCTGGCAATACGCACACCCTATTAACTGATGTTATTAAATTATAATATAATATGGGGGGGGGTGGGGGGGGTGGGGGGGTGGGGGGGGGGGGGTTGCAAGTTCGATTGCTAGAAGTATCAAGAGCACAATACTGTGTATACAGCATGATTATTTGTACCGAGATCTGGTGGGTTTGTGTTAAACTGTATTATAGCATACTGTAGTTTTGATAGTTAGGCTGACTGAGAAATATGTCCAGGTTTGGTCTGTGGAAAAGGTGGCAGCTCTACAGTACATGCAGCCTTCTAAACATCCTGACATTAATTAATAACATTCTGAGGTCAATACAATGGCTGGTTCAAAAGTTGGTCGTACTGACTCATAGTTAAAAAAAAAAAAAAAAAAAAAAAAAAAAAAAAACTGTTGATGGTGAATTTTTGAAACCTCAGCCTTCACCAATGGAAAAATACATGTATACAGGACCAACCTCGTGGCCCAGTCTCATTCTGTGTAAGTGTGGGGGAGGGGGGACTTACAGTTTAATAAAACTTACATGCTCGAGTATTATTGTGGTAAATTAAAAACGGGTAAGTGAGTGACACCTATTGAGAAAATAGAACCCACAGTCTCCAAGAATCCCTTTGTATTTGTATTCAAATTCACTGGAAACATACAGTAACTCAACAAGAAAATAGCACGGTGCATTGTATTTACTCTTAGTCCTTGGTGGCAAACGTGTAAAGTAAAAAATAATTTTTCAATGGGGATTGGAAATTGTGATTAACTTTGACTGTAATAATAGATCTATGGGGGAATCTATTTGTGGAAAATTAATATGTAACCTGCTAATGCAAAAATAAAGATGATGTAAAATGAGAGTTTTGTGTGATATTGGGCCAGCACTGGGCTAGTTCGGTACTAGTTTTGTCATTAATGGTTCTTTACATATGTTAAATATTCTAGATGTGCTATTTTTGAATTATAGTTTGATTGATCCCGACTGTAATTAGCCCGATATGCTATTTTTGAATTATAGTTTGATTGATCCCGACTGTAATTAGTCCGTATTTGGACGGCAGTGCTTACCCGGGCGAGGGGAGGAGCCGACAGCACAGCAGAACAACGCAGTTAAACGAGGCAGTCTTCCCAGCGACAGCGAGTGGGAGAAGTACAGGCGTGGAAAAGTACAGAGCAGTTTCGAAGCAGTTTGAAAGCAGGTTGACAGTTGCAGAAGAAACTAAACTTAAAAAAAAAAAAAAAACCTCAACATGGTCTTCAAGCCTGTAATCTGTGACACCTGCTTGATGTGGGAAATCCGAGAAAACCCAGCGGAGCTAAACCAAGTGTGCGTAAAGTGCCGCGCGATCCAGGATTTGCATAAACTAGTAAGTATGCTAGAAATGGAGCTGGAAGAAGTGAGACAGCAACAGGATCTTGAGGAACTGGCACACCCACAATTCATGGAAGTCTGCATCACCCCTAACAGACTGAAAGCCATCAGGGAGATAGAAGGTCAGAACAGCTGGGTTCAGGTAGGCAGAAGCAGGGAAAAAAAGAAACTTCGTCAAACACAACCACCAGAAATCAAAACAACCAACAGATTTGAGTCACTTCAGAATTGTGATGAGCAGAACCAACAACAAGAGAATGAAAGGAACAACATCCAGGACCCCATTGACAGTGGTGACCAGACAGCAAAAAGAAGGGAGGTCATGATTGTTGGGGACTCCATATTGAGAAACACAGCAAGTTCAGTTCGCAGTTTGGACCCCCTTACTACAACAGTGTGCTGCCTTCCGGGAGCCTCGGTCAAGCACATCACTGAAAACGTGGACAGGCTCCTAGAACGAACAGGAGACGACCCGGTAGTAGTCGTCCACATCGGTACAAACAACATTGGAAGAGACAGACCAAAATCCCTGCAAAATAAATTCAGAGAGCTAGGAAGGAAATTAAAAGAGAAAACCAAAACTGTGGTATTTTCTGGTATACTACCCGCACCTTGCAAAGGACCATATGGACAGCTGGAAATAATTAATCAAAACGCATGGCTGAAGACGTGGTGCACACGGGAAGGCTTCACCTATCTTGATCATTGGACCACATTCTACAACGAGGACTATCTGTATAGACGGGATGGACTGCATTTAAATAACAAGGGAACTAGTCTACTCGGAGAAAAGATCCTCGAGCAGGTTCAGAAGCATTTAAACTAGAAAGGAAGGGGGGAGAAATCAACAAAAAAACAGAAGGGAGACCGCATCAAAACAAGAACAACAACTCAGGTAAGACAACCATTAAATGTATTTATCTAAATGCTAGAAGTATCAGAAACAAAATTCTAGAACTTGAAGCTACTGCACTAACAGGTAACTATGATGTGATAGGTGTTACAGAAACGTGGTTGTCTGAGAGTGATGGGGACGAATATAATATTTGTGGGTATACACTGTATAGGAAAGACAGGCAGGACAGAAGAGGAGGAGGGGTAGCGCTATACATAAGAAACAGTCTTGAAGCCCAGGTGTTAAACCTGGACAAAGAAAATAAAACCGAATCAATATGGGTCAGAATAACAGACAAAAATTCAAAAGGCATAATAATAGGAGCATGCTATAGACCGCCAGATTCAGACGGTGAGCACAATAATCTGTTATACAATGACATTAGAAATGTGTGTAGCAAAGGAGAAGCCATACTAATGGGGGATTTCAACTTCCCCCAAATAAAATGGGAAAACCCGGTGGGTAGCGCGAAGGATGAAATAGAAATGGTGGAAATGACAAATGACTGCTTCCTAACACAATTTGTGAAGGCACCCACTAGAGGGGAGGCATGCCTTGATTTAGTCTTTTCAAATAACGAAGATAGAATAACTAAAACAGAGGTCAGAGAACCACTGGCAAACTCAGACCATAACATGGTCTCATTTGAAGTGTTTTTTAAATCCCCAAAAGTAAAGACTAAAGTTAAGGTTTACAATTTTAGAAAAGCAAACTATGAAGGCATGAAACAGAGACTAACAGAAGTAGATTGGAGTAAAATAGAGAAAACACCCACAGAAGAAGGATGGTTGTTCTTCAAAAATGTAGTACTAGAGGCGCAAAACAATTACATCCCTAAAGTAGACAAATCTAAATGTAAAAATAAATTGCCAAAATGGTTTAATAGATCAATTAAAAAAAATATTCAGCGAAAAAAGGCACTTTACAGAGCATTAAAAAAGGACCAAAAAGAAAGTACGCAGAAAGAGTACACAGAACTGCAAACGCAAGTCAAAAAGGAAGTTAGAAAGGCCAAGAGAGAAATAGAAATGAACATTGCTAAGGGAGCTAAAACCAATTCCAAAATGTTTTTCCAATATTACAACAGCAAGAGAACATTCAAAGAGGAGATTAAATGTTTAAGAGATACAAATGGCAAAATCGTAGAGGAAGAAAAAAAAATAGCAAATATGTTAAATGATTACTTTTCACAAGTTTTTACAAAGGAAGATACTGACAACATGCCCCACATGTCATCCAGTTCCTATCCAGTTTTAAATAACTTTAGCATAACTGAGGCAGAAGTGTTAAAGGGACTAGGAGCTCTTAAAATAAACAAATCCCCTGGGCCGGACGAGATCCTCCCAGTAGTACTCAAAGAAATGAAAGAAGCAATTTACAAACCGCTAACCAAGATCATGCAGCAGTCTCTTGACACAGGGGTGGTACCGACAGACTGGAAAATTGCAAACGTAATACCGATCCACAAAAAGGGAAACAAAACTGAACCAGGTAACTACAGACCAGTAAGCCTGACTTCTATTATATGCAAACTTATGGAAACTATAATAAGATCCAAAATGGAAAATTACCTATATGGTAACAGGGTACTGGGAGACAGTCAACATGGTTTTAGGAAAGGGAGATCGTGTCTAACTAACTTGCTTGATTTTTTTGAGGATGCAACATCGATAATGGATAATTGCAAAGCATATGACATGGTTTATTTAGATTTCCAGAAAGCTTTTGACAAAGTCCCGCACAAAAGATTAATTCTCAAACTGAACGCAGTTGGGATTCAAGGAAACACATGTACATGGATTAGGGAGTGGTTAACATGTAGAAAACAGAAAGTACTGATTAGAGGAAAAACCTCAGAATGGAGTGTGGTAACCAGCGGTGTACCACAGGGATCAGTATTAGGTCCTCTGCTATTCCTAATCTACATTAATGATTTAGATTCTGGTATAGTAAGCAAACTTGTTAAATTTGCAGACGACACAAAAGTAGGAGGAGTGGCAAACACTGTTGCAGCAGCAAAGGTCATTCAAAATGATCTAGACAAGATTCAGAACTGGGCAGACACATGGCAAATGACATTTAATAGAGAAAAGTGTAAGGTACTGCACGCAGGAAATAAAAATGTACATTATAAATATCATATGGGAGATACTGAAATTGGAGAAGGAATCTATGAAAAAGATCTAGGAGTTTTTGTTGACTCAGAATTGTCTTCAACTAGACAATGTGGGGAAGCTATAAAAAAGGCTAACAAGATGCTCGGATACATTGTGAAAAGTGTTGAATTTAAATCAAGGGAAGTAATGTTAAAACTGTACAATGCACTTGTAAGACCTCATCTTGAATATTGTGTGCAGTTCTGGTCACCTCGCTATAAAAAAGATATTGCTGCTCTAGAAAGAGTGCAAAGAAGAGCGACCAGAATTATTCCGGGCTTAAAAGGCATGTCATATGCAGACAGGCTAAAAGAATTGAATCTGTTCAGTCTTGAACAAAGAAGACTACGTGGCAACCTAATTCAAGCATTCAAAATTCTAAAAGGTATTGACAGTGTCGACGCAAGGGACTTTTTCAGCCTGAAAAAAGAAACAAGGACCAGGGGTCACAAATGGAGTTTAGAAAAAGGGGCATTCAGAACAGAAAATAGGAGACACTTTTTTACACAGAGAATTGTGAGGGTCTGGAATCAACTCCCCAGTAATGTTGTTGAAGCTGACACCCTGGGATCCTTCAAGAAGCTGCTTGATGAGATTTTGGGATCAATAAGCTACTAACAACCAAACGAGCAAGATGGGCCGAATGGCCTCCTCTCGTTTGTAAACTTTCTTATGTTCTTATGTTCTTATGTTCTTACCTGTAAACTGGCTTGTATAGTGAGTCCGGGGCAGCAGTGTTCAATGTGTGCGACCCCTGTGCGGATTTGTGGCTTAAAAATGAGTCCGTGCCGAATCCGCCTGCTGTCTGGGTATTTATTTTTGACAGATTCTACTGCACTTGCTGAAGCTGTTTGGTCCAACAGCTAATGAAAACAAAAATAGCCACCTAGAAAACAATTTCATTCCAAGGGCTACAATGAAATGTACTGTCTTTAAATTGGGACTTTAGTGAAAATGACATGTGTACATGAGTACACTAATTATTGAAGATAGCAAATCATAGCCAGCCAGCAAATATTTTCCTCTGTCATCCCATCTGGTGCTGTCAGTGTCAATTTCTGAGAACACAGTACAGAAGTCACTCAGTAATGAGGTGCAAATAGGTGACTGATCGATCTCTATGAGCGTTTACGAAGGCACTTTGTTAAAAAAAATGTAAATCTAAATTTATAATCTCTATGAGCGTTTACGAAGGCACTTTGTTAAAAAAAATGTAAATCTAAATTTATAACTGTGTTTTATTTTTAGCAAAATAAAATCTAAACCTATTTTAGGAACCCCAAATGTTCTTATTGATTTCAATTTAGGCACTTCACGTCAGGACTAACGGGTTTACATAAGCATTAGCAAGTTTACATCAGCACTAACAAGTTTACATCAGGACTAACAAGTTTACATCAGCACTAACAAGTTTACATCAGCACTAGCAAATTTACATCAGCACTAAAAGTTTACATCAGCACTAGCAAGTTTACATCAGCACTAACAAGTTTACATCAGCACTAGCAAGTTTACATCAGCACTAACAAGTTTACATCAGCACTAGCACATCAGCACTAGCAAGTTTACATCAGCACTAAAAGTTTACATCAGCACTAACAAGTTTACATCAGGACTAGCAAGTTTACATCAGCACTAACAAGTTTACATCGGGACTAGCAAGTTTACATCAGCACTAGCAAGTTTACATCAGCACCAGCAAGTTTACATCAGGCAGGATGAGCAAGTTTACACCAGCACTAGCGAGTTTACTTCAGGACGAACAAGTATACATCAGCACTAGCAGTTTTACATCAGCACTAGCAAGTTTACATCTGGACAAGCAAGTTTACATCAGCACAAGCAAGTTTACATAGGCACTAACAAGTTTACATCAGCACTAACAAGTTTACATCAGCACTAGCAAATTTACATCAGCACTAAAAGTTTACATCAGCACTAACAAGTTTACATCGGGACTAGCAAGTTTACATCAGCACTAGCAAGTTTACATCAGCACCAGCAAGTTTACATCAGCACAGGTTTACATCAGCACTAACAAGTTTACATCAGCACTAGCAAGTTTACATCAGCACTCAGGCACTAGAAGTTTACATCAGCACTAACAAGTTTACATCAGCACTAGCAAGTATACATCAGCACTAGCAAGTTTACATCAGCACTAGCAAGTTTACATCAGCACTAGCAGTTTTACATCAGCACTAGCAAGTTTACATCTGGACGAGCAAGTTTACATCAGCACTAGCAAGTTTACATCAGCACTAACAAGTTTACTTCAGCACAAGCAAGTTTACATAGGCACTAACAAGTTTACATCAGCACTAGCAAGTTTAAATCAGCACTAATAAGTTTACATCAGCACTTGCAAGTTTACATCAGAACGTGCAAGTTTACATCAGCACTAATAAGTTTACATCAGGACGAGCAAGTTTACATCAGGACTAGCAAGTTTACATCAGCACTAATAAGTTTACATCAGCACAAGCAAGTTTACATCAGCACTAGCAAGATTACATCTGGACGAGCAAGTTTAAATTAGCACTAATAAGTTTACATCAGCACTAGAAAGTTTACATCAGCACTATCAAGTTTACATCAGCACGAGCAAGTTTACATCAGCACTAACAAGTTTACATCGGCACTAATAAGTTTACATCAGCACTAGCAAGTTTCAAAGCTACCAGTCCGTTGGATTAATGGCACGATATTGTTAGTTTCTAACCCTTCATATTAATGAATCGTATCCTTTAATTGTTAATTTTAATTGTGATAATTCCTACATAACTCAACAATAACGACGCTGATGGGTCCATGAGCAGATTCTTCACAGAGACACAGTGGAACAGCTTGCTGAGCGAGTTACAAAACCAAGATCCACTGAGTTCCACAAATGCCATTCAGAAGTATACAGAATTGACAACATTGTTGTGTCTTATTGATGGTGTCGGGAGCTGTATGCCCACCTTTGCCTCACCATGTTTCAACATAATCTTCAGATTTGAACAATACCAGCGGTGGAGCGACTAATCTGATGAACAGGAGCAAGGACACTGCTGTTGTTACACTAGTTTCTTTAGCGTTACATCATTTGGGATGTAAATATTCTAGTAATCACATCCTGAAATATATCATTACAGTACAGTTTCATCATTTGATTCATGGAACAGGAAAGTGTTTTTATTATTATAGCTGTTATGTATATTATGGATGTTATGTATATAGAGTTCCTTCTTGTAAAAATATTAATTCATCTGGTTCATTATTTGCAAACTGTATAATTCTCATCTGTCAGACAGAAAGATCTGGGATCTGTAATCAGGGTGGAACCGGCACAAATGAGCCCCTGCTACTAACAGAACTGAAGAAAGAGAATCAAGGTGCTTCCTGAGGTAACAGTGCTGACATGGAGATTGAATCCCAGCTCCTCTACAGCAAAGCCTCTGCTGATACTTTACCTGATTGAACCCAGCAGAGGTGCAGACAGTAGTGTCACAGTACAGCCTGCTTCAATAAGAATGAACTCTACACAGTGCACTGCTTCAATAGGAATGAACTCTGCACAGTGTACTGCTTCAATAGGAATGAACTCTACACAGTGCACTGCTTCAATAGGAATGAACTCTGCACAGTGTACTGCTTCAATAGGAATGAACTCTTAACAGTGCAGCTTGCTTATAGGAATGAACTCTGCACAATGTATTGCTTCAGAATGAACTCTACACAGTGCACTGCTTCAATGGGAATGAACTCCACACAGTGCACTGCTTCAATAGGAATGAACTCTCACAGTGCAGCCTGCTTCAATAGGAATGAACTCTAAACAGCGCACTGCTTCAATAGGAATGAACTCTGCACAGTGCACTGCTTCAACAGGAATGAACTCTGCACAGTACAGCCTGCTTCAATAGGAATGAACTCTGCACAGTGCACTGCTTCAATAGGAATGAACTCTACACAGTGCACTGCTTCAACAGGAATGAACTCTACACAGTGCACTGCTTCAACAGGAATGAACTCTGCACAGTACAGTCTGCTTCAATAGGAATGAACTCTGCACAGTGCACTGCTTCAATAGGAATGAACTCTGCACAGTGCATTGCTTCAATAGGAATGAACTCTACACAGTGCACTGCTTCAATAGGAATGAACTCTGCACAGTGCATTGCTTCAATAGGAATGAACTCTGCACAGTGCACTGCTTCAATAGGAATGAACTCTGTGCAGTGCAGCCTGCTTCAATAAGAATGAACTATGCACAGTACACTGCTTCAATAAAAATGAACATGATTTCTTAGTTAAAGTGTTATTAACAGAGCCCCCGAATCTACTGTAAATCACATGTGTAATAATGACAGCAATGAACGTTCCTTGTTTTATTTAGTAGCATTAACACCCAGAGCACACACAGCTTATTAAACTATTCTAGAAAGCTTGCTCTTTTGTGCATCGCCTTTGCTGTGAAGGTTTCACATGTTCAGGGTTGACAGAACTGAATACCAGATGAATGTGTATTTGTGATTTGAAAATATTGGGCAGCAGTAACATTTGCTGATTAAACATCCTTTGAGAAAGTTTGCGCTGCTGGTAGTTCCTTGGATCAAGCTCTTCTCTGTGCTCTTGGTCGAGCTGGGACAGGCTGGGGAGAAGGAGGGCACTAGAGTTGGGGAAGAGCATTTCTGTGGTTTTAAAGGTAGGTATGAGTTTTTGTAGAAGGGAATAATTGAAAGACAGATTTTGTTTTAATTTTGTAGATATAGTAAAGTATCAAACTAATAACTCTCTCTCTCTCTCTCTCTCTCTCTCTTTCGTGGAGGATTGTGGGAGGGCTTGCAGAGAGGTGGAACGCCGATGCGGTAGGACCGGGAAATTTAAAATTGTATTTATTTATTTATCTATCTATCTATTTTTTATTTATTTATTTATTTATTTATTTAGTTTTGATAGTTACTTACTTGTTCTTTTTGGGTGTTTGTTTGTTCGTAGGTTAGTGGTGTGTGTGTGTGTGTTTGTTTGTTTGTTGGGTGGTGGTGTGTGTTTGGAGATCCCGTTATGGGGTCTCGTTCAGGAGGGCTGGGGGCTCTCACCCGCCGACACGGGGTCCGTTGCCTGCCTGACCCTGGGGTTTCGGTGGAGGAGTGCCTGCTGGCAGTAGGAGAGGTGGTGGGGTTTGAGAATATTATGTCGGCGTCAAGAATGAATAAAGCGCTGGTAATATTTTTAGTGGAGGTGTCTCTGGTACACAAGCTGGTAGAGGAAGGATTTACAGTGAAAGGTGAATTTGTTCAGGTTTCCCCTCTAGTAACCCCGGTTACGAAAGTTATTATTTCTAATGTGCCTCCGTTTTTAAAAAATGAGCAATTAGAAAAGAATTTAGCTCGTTTTGGTAAACTGGTGTCCCCGATTAAGGGAATCCCGCTGGGGTGCAAAAATAACAGTGTTAGGCACGTCATGTCGTTTAGAAGGCAGGCGTTTGTCTTACTAAATGATCCTAATCAAGTCATTAATGTTGCCTGGAATTTTAACGTGGAAGGGATGAATTGTGTGGTTTTTGTCAGTTCCGAAACGATGAGGTGTTTTTACTGTGGAGAACAGGGACACCAGAGGAAAGCCTGCCCGAGAAAGGAGGCTAGAGCGGAGACAGGGCAGGATCAGGGCGATGCTGGCGGGGAGGAAGTCGGGGGTGTTGGGGGTGAGCGGGAGGAAGAGTCGGCTCCTGCACTGCAGCCGCATAGCGAGCCTGTGCTGACCGAGGAGGGGGCAATCCAGAAGGAAACCGGAGCAGAACCACCAACACCACGGCCTCGCACAAAGAGACCCAGCCGCAGTCTGTCACTGACGGGTTCGGAGGATAATACCGCTACTACTGAGAATGGTGAAGAATCATTCAAGGTAGTAGCGAAAAAGACACGATTTCAACGGAAGGCTGCAGAGCTGCCGGATGGCAGAGCGCAGCCAGTGCAGAACTCCAAACCCGTGCAAACAGGGAGACTGCGGGCTCCAGGCGGGGCGTCAGTCCCAACCAACGCGGAGGAAGAGAGCACAGCGCAGGGTGAGCCAGACTCTCCGCTAGCTGAATCTCAGCTGCCTGAAATAGTGACGGCTGTGGCAGAGACTGGTGTCGAGGAGTCGGAGGGAGCTGCGGAGGAACGGATTCTCAGGGGCGAGCGAGAGGACAGCGCGGATGAGATGGAGGGGGAGCTCTCTGACTCCTCGCTTATCTCAGACATCCCTGATAGCCAACCCGTCAGTAAGAAAAAGTTATACACGCTTGAGCAGGTAAATGATTTTATGACAGAAACAAAAGGGAAAAGGGGAGTAGAAATAGATAATTTTTTCCCTGATCTAAGGTTATTTCTCCACTCCGCTTATGTTATAACAAGGAAAGCCACAATAGAAGAATTTGATCAGCCAAAACGTTATAGATTAAAAAAAATTGTTCAGAAAATTAAAAAGGATCTTAAAAGTGGTTCAAAATCTCTTGTTTAAAAATGGCTGTGTTTTATGAAACTTCTTTTATTACTTGTTTTAGTCTGTTAGTTTTTTTAGCTATGATGGAAAGGTGCGTTTTTGTTTCTTTTAATCTAAACGGCTGCAGACAGTCTTTTAAGAGGGCGCAGCTAGTCGAGTTTTTAGAGCAGAAGCAGGCAGGGGTGGTGTTTCTGCAGGAAACGCACTCTGATCAGGAGAATGAGGAGGCGTGGCGAGCGGAGTGGAAGGGGCTGTGCGTGATGAGTCACGGCGCTAGTACTAGTGCAGGAGTAGCCGTGCTTTTTAAACCCAGCCTGGGGGCAGTTTTACTAGATATGGATGAAATCGAGAAAGGGAGGATTTTAAAAGTAAGAGCTAGGCTGGGCAGTACAGTGTATGTTTTTATTAATATTTATGCCCCCAATAGAGGGGGGGAACGAATTTTATTTTTTAAGAAATTAAAGCAAGCTCTTTTTAATATTAATAATAATGATGTGGTGGTACTAGGAGGAGATTTTAATTGTACTGTTAATTTTAATATTGATAGAAATAATGATGAACCACACCCTCAGTCCTCCAGAGAGTTGGCTGCATTGTTAGAGTCCAGTGACCTGGTTGACATATGGAGATGCCTGCACCCCAGTTCAAGACAATACACCTGGTCTCAGTATCACACAGACTGTGTATATAGAGCAAGACTAGACCGGTTTTATACTTCTAAAAACGATTTAAATAAATTTATCAAAGCAAGAATCATCCCCAGTAGTCTCTCTGACCACCACTGTCTATTAATTACAGTAATAATTCAATCAGAACCCCACAGAGCATCTTACTGGCATTTCAATGTAAAATTATTACAAGATGTAAAATTTAAGCAACAATTCAAACTTTTTTGGATAATTTGGAAAAAAGAAAAAGCACAATATAAAGATTTAAGACAGTGGTGGGACATTGGCAAAATACAAATTAAATGTTTTTGTCAACAATATACTATAAATGCAACCAGGTCACTGAACACAGCCGTGAGAGAACTGGAGTCCAAAATCCTCCTCCTAGAGGAAAGTTTAAATTCAGAATTTAAAGAACAGACCCTGGAGAACCTAAAAGAGCAGAAAATCACGCTGGGGAGCTTGCTGAAGGAAAGAGTGAAGGGGGCGATTGTGCGTTCCAGATTCATGGAGTTGAGAGACATGGATGCCCCCACTAGTTTCTTCTTCAACCTGGAGAGGAAGAGAGCGGACAGTAGACAGCTGTGTTGTATCAGGACTCCTGGTGGGAAAGAACTGCACACCCGGGAGGAAATCAGCAGAGAGGCGGTGCGTTTTTACAAGGAACTTTATAATAAAGAACTGTGCAACATAGAGGACACTGAGCGGCTGCTCCAGGGGTTACCCAGCCTCAGTGAGAAGGAGCAGATTCAGCTGGACGCACCGCTGACCCACCAGGAGATGACCGCCGCTGTCAAGCAGCTCTCCAGCGGAAAGGTTCCCGGGATCGATGGACTGCCAGCAGAATTTTATAATAATTTCTGGGATATAATGGGGGAGGATTTGCTCCAGGTTCTGAGAGAGAGCCTCAGCCACAAGGAACTGCCTCTTAGCTGCCGTAGGGCAGTGGTTACACTGCTGCCCAAGAAGGGAGACCTATGCCAGCTTAAAAATTGTATACCTGTGTCAATTTTATGTTCTGAATTAAAGATTTTATCCAAAACAATCGCTAATAGATTAAAAAGTGTTATTGGAACTGTAATACATATGGATCAAACATATTGTATACCGGGTCGCTCTATTTTTGATAACTTATTTTTTATTACAGATTGTTTAACTGTAAGTGATATTTGTGATTTTAATGTAGGAATGGTCTCCCTGGATCAAGAGAAGGCTTTCGACAGAGTTGACCACACCTACCTCTTTCATACACTGGAAGCCTTCGGATTCGGTCCTGGTTTTATTTCTTATATTCGGCTTTTATATTCCAACATTTTTAGTATTTTAAAGATCAACAATGGGCTGAGTCAGCCCTTCCCAGTGTGCAGGGGTATAAGGCAGGGCTGTGCCCTGTCTGGTATGCTGTATTCACTGGTAATAGAGCCCCTGCTGCACCTGCTCAGGGTCAGGCTAGCTGGATGGACAGTGCCCTCCTCGCCCTCCACACCCTCCTCTGCCACAGTGAATGAGTTCCAGAGAGCATCTTCTGCCAGAGTAAACTGGGCAAAATGTGACACCTTCCTGTCAGGCAGCTGGGATGAGGGCACCCCTCCTTTCCTGCCTGAGGGGCTGAAATGGAACAGAACAGGCATTAAAGTGTTGGGGGTGCACCTCGGAACAGAAAACTACATGAAAAAGAACTGGGAGGGTTTGTTGGACAGGGTGATGGGGCGGCTGCAGAGGTGGAAGGGACTGCTGGCTCAACTGTATTTCAAGGGCCGGGTGCTTGTTATTAATAATCTGGTGGCCTCTAGCTTGTGGCACAAGCTGGTATGCCTGGACCCACCCCAGGGCCTGGTGAAGGAGATCCCGAGAGTTTTAGTAAAGCAGGACTTCCTCCTTTTTATCAAAGTATTTTAAAAGCCTGGCAGCTGGTGAGGGTGGAAAGGGATGTGGAGTCCTTGACAGGGCAGGACCTGTTTGAGGAGCCCCTATTTTTTAATCCACTCTTTCCAGTTAAGTTCCCCCAGTCGATGACGCTCTGTGCCAGTTTTTTAAAAGCAGGTGTAACCAGGATGGTCCACCTGTTAAACCTTGAGCTCTCCTGCTGGCTAACTGCCTCCCAGCTAACTGCATAGCTAGGCTGGCACTCAGAGAGGCTTGCAGAAAGACTGATGGGTGAGTTGAGGGGCTGCCTCTCCCCGCGGCTCAAGGCAGTCCTGAGGGAGGAGTTGTCCAGAGGCACAGAGCAGAGACAGCTTTCCTTATTTCCAGGGATGATCGTGTCACCAGCAGTAGGTGAGGAAGGTGAGGGCGGTGGAGAGAATGGAGGGACTTTGCTTAAATTGCAGAATGTGGAGGAAATTATCTTTCACACAATGAATGGAAAACACATATACAAATTGTGTGTTAAAGCCACAGAGTATAGTAGGCTAAGGGGTCTGGTAGACTCTAAGTGATGAGCTTACTTGGCTGTAGAGGAGGGGCACAGGCCGGTGTGGAGGGTGCTGTACAAGCCGCCTCTCGCCAAGAGAGTGGGGGACCTGCAGTGGAAGATTCTACACTGCATTGTGTCCACAGGCAGGTTTCTCCATTGAGTGGACCCCAGCATCAGTGAGCAGTGCGCTTTTTGCTCAGCAGAGGAAACTCTCTTTCATGCCTACAGTGAGTGTGAGAGGCTGCGGCCACTTTAATTTACTGCAGGGAATCCTGAATAATTTAGGGGTCGTTTTTAGTAAGGAGCTTTTTTATTTTTGGGGTTCTATACAGTTTTAAAATGAAAAACAGGTGTGTTCTTATTAATTTTTTAATTGGACAGGCAAAATTGGCTATTTTAAAGACAAGGAAAAATCAACTCTCTGGTTCTGGACTGACCAGTTTAGTGGTTAGTTCAAGGTGCTCGTGGTCAGCCAGATCAGAGTAGAGTTTGAGTATTTTAAACTGGTCAGGAACCTGGAGGACTTTCAGGAGAGGTGGTGTGTGGGAGACTCCTTGTGTGCTGTGAGTGAGGAGGGGGAGCTCCAGTTTTTGTTCTAATTTTATTTAATTTTTGTTTTACAGAGTTTTATTTTGGCTTTTATCTGTTTTCAACAAAGAAAAAAACACTGTTTAATATTGATTTTTTAATGATCCTTTTATTTTGTTTAAAATCTGTTTTTAAAGAGAACACGATGTATTTTAGGATTTTTTAAATTTTGCTGAGGCAGTAGGAATCTTAACTTTTGTTGTGTTTTACCTTTATTTTTTTACCTTTATTTGAATTTTAATTGATTTTATTTGGAATATTTAAATAAAGGATCTTAAAAGTCTCTCTCTCTCTCTCTCTCTCTCTCTCTCTCTCTCTCTCTCTCTCTTTCCAACATGCTGCCCTTCTAGTAAGCTTAGCAGCTGAGTCCTGAGACCCTTGCCCCCTCCAGCACCCTCCAGCACCCTCCTCCTCCCAGGCCTGCCCTACTTCCACCTGGAACACACGGAGGAGGGGATTGACCCCAGGAAGTATGAGCACCAAAGACTTCCAGAAGGAGCTTCTTGTGAATCTTTGCTGACCATGTTACAAACGTTGTTATTTTTGTTGTTATCTACATTGAATTTTAATAAAATTACGGATTCTGCCTTAACCATGTGATACCTGCATGGTGATTGGCAGGGCAACAACAGGTCTGATCTGCCCTCACAGGATGGGAAGGAGATTTAATACTAAGAATCATTGTATCTCTGTGTGGCAAAGTGGTTTGTAGTGCTCCGGTGTATAGGTGAGTTGAGGTGCTCCAACAAAGGACAAATACAAAGTCTACCAGTCAGGTTTCTATTAATGCCCTTTTTAAACCGGGTTTCAAATAATAAAGCTGGCTCTACCCAGCAATGGGTATTACCAGCTACAAAACAAAGGGGTTGCAGTCCCGAAATAATAAACACAAAAACACGTCTCCAAACTGGGTGCTCTGGTGCAGGTGCGGTGCTCTGAGTGCTGGTGCTCGTGCGCGTTCAGGTCCGGGCTTCTTGCTGCAGCTCCAGCTTCGTATCAGCCGTCTGGCAAAACAAACACAATACTCCTCAATGAACCCACACGTCATAGAAGATTCCGTCCTTGTCTCCTCCCATTAACCACAACAAAGGAGCCGATTACGGCGTCACGTCCCCCTAAAGTACCCTAAGCCCTGCCCCCTCCGATAGCTAGTTCAATCACGTCTCCTCCAATTCATGACTGAAACTTCGCTCACCGTACTAGGGCGATGACTCCAGGTACCGTAACGCCGCCCTCTTCCTGAATGGCCGGCTCCCGACTGTCCCCAGGATGAACTGCCCAACCATTCAGTAGGAAGCACGCAGCTCCTGTTGTACAGTGCCCTCACTGGTCAAGCGGGAGATTTTTGATTCGGATTCATTAGCTCTCCGTCACACTCTGTCACAGAGACACATGACAAAAAGTGGGTCCTTCTATTCAGAGTGCCATGGGGTTAATGTGTCGAACTGTTGCCCTTAGCTACGGGCAGGTGAAGAAGGAAATTACATCAACACTTCCCTAAAATAGTGACCTCCACCTGAATAATAATTAAGAGGTGCAATTCAATAGAGCAGGGATACTAATCCAAAAACACACAAAAACCACATGTCAATTACAATTAATAGTGACTTACTGTTATTACCTCCAACAAATAATGGATAATTATATATATATATATATATATATATATATATATATATATATATATATATATATATATATATATATATATAAAACAGAAACTTTGTGAACTTACCTCTCAGTTCAAATCTCTGAAGAATCTGCTGAAAATATACTGCTAACTATTCTGCCAGAGACATGACACGACTTTCTTTTATGATGTTACCTTAATGCTGAACATGAACAGCGCGATGTCTGTTACCATGGCGCTGTGTTTATAAACAGATATGGCTGCTCTGGGCAGGGAGAGAGGCCAGTCTTCTTCAATACAGTGAATAATTATTAATTTTAAATATCTACAATGCAAGCTTGTCCTGTTGCTTTTGCTGCTCTTTCTTTGCTCTGCATACCAGTGATGCCCTTCAACCCAGCGTGCAGATCTACTGTGCTGCTTCACTGCTTTAATGTAGTATTAGGCATGAATAAGTTTGTCTTTTGGGTGATAGGAAAGAGCATGTGAAGTTTGTTTTTAGTTTGGATAAAGCACAAAGGTGACATATGGTAACACTCACAATTGTTTCTTTAGTTCTTTTTTTGTCCCTGTCAGGAGTGAGTGGTGTAGGATTGAGTGAATGTCCAAACAAGAAGTACATTTACAAAAAGGTCTTTTTTTTAACAAAGAAGATCCACCCCCTATAGCAACAATGTGATGGGGGTCAAAACGGTGGGTTTTCAGTCCCAAACAAAAAGGTTTCACAAATAACAATTACTCTACAATAATTCCACAAGTGCACGGAAATGTGCTCCATGTAAAAGAAGTTGTGGCTGTGGTGCTGTGCTGTGCACATGTAGTGGAGCTCCAGGGTGTGTGTGCTGTGCACAGGTAGTGGTGCTCCAGGGTTGGTGTGCTGTGCAGAGGTAGTGGAGCTCCAGGGTGTGTGTGCTGTACAGAGGTAGTGGTGCTCTAGGGTTGGTGTGCTGTGCAAAGTAGCGGAGCTCCAGGGTGTGTGTGCTGTCCAGAGGTAGTGGAGTTCCAGGGGTGGTGTGCTGTGCAAAGGTAGTGGAGCTCCAGGGTGTGTGTGATATGCTGTGCAGAGGTAGTGGAGCTCCAGGGTGTGTTGTGCTGTACAGAGGTAGTGGAGCTCCAGGGGTGGTGTGCTGTGCAAAGGTAGTGGAGCTCCAGGGTGTGTGTGCTGTGCAGAGGTAGTGGTTCTCCAGGGTGTGTGTGCTGTGCAGAGGTAGTGGTTCTCCAGGGTGTGTGTGTTGTGCAGATGTAGTTGTGCTCCAGGGTGTGTGTGCTGTACAGAGGTAGTGGTGCTCCAGAGATTGTGTGCTGTGCAGAGGTAGTTGTGCTCCAGGGTGTGTGTGCTGTACAGAGGTAGTGGTACTCCAGAGGTAGTGGAGCTCCAGGGTGTGTGTGCTGTGCAGAGGTAGTGGATCATCAGGGTGTGTGTGGTGTGCTGAGTAGAGGTAGTGTTGCTCAAGGGTTGGTGTGCTGTGCAGAGGTAGTGGATCTCCAGGGTGTGTGTGGTGTGCTGGGCAGAGGTAGTGGTGCTCCAAGGTTTGTGTGCTTTGCTGTACAGAAGTAGTAGTGCTCTAGGGTTTGTGTGCTGTGCTGTGCAGAGGTAATGGAGCTCCAGGGTCTGTGTGCTGTGCAGAAGTAGTGGTGCTCCAGAGTGTGTCTGCTGTGCAAAGGTAGTAGAGCTCCAGGCTGTGTGTGCTGTGCAGAGTTAGTGGTGCTTCAGAGTTTGTGTGCTGTGCAGAGGTAGTTGAACTCCAGGGTTTGTCAGCTATGCTGTACACATTTGGTGGTGCTCCAGGGTTTGTGTACTGTACAGAGGTAGAGGCACTCCAGGGTGTGTGTGCTGTGCTGTGCAGAGGTAGTGGTGGTCCAGGGTTTGTGTGCTGTGCTGTGTAGAAGTATTGGTGCTCCAGGGTGTGTGAGCTGTGCTGTGCAGAGGTAGTGTTGTTCCAGGGTGTGTGTGCTGTGCACAGGTAGTGTTGCTCCAGGGTGTGTGTGCTGTGCACAGGTAGTGTTGCTCCAGGGTGTGTGTGCTGTGCACAGGTAGTGTTGCTCCAGGGTGTGTGTGCTGTGCACAGGTAGTGGAGCACCAGGGTGTGTGTGCTGTGCAGAGGTAGTGTTGTTCCAGGGTGTGTGTGCTGTGCACAGGTAGTGTTGCTCCAGGGTGTGTGTGCTGTGCAGAGGTAGTGTTGTTCCAGGGTGTGTGTGCTGTGCACAGGTAGTGTTGCTCCAGGGTGTGTGTGCTGTGCACAGGTAGTGGAGCTCCAGGGTGTGTGGAAAACACTAACACGCCGGAGCGCTGAGCTTTTGTTTGTTTATTTTCTTTACACAATCCCTACAGCACCACTATCTCTGCATAACACAGCACCTCAGTCACAACTACTTTCATAAGGACTTTTCATAAGCACATTTCTTTGCACTTGTGGAATTATTATAATGCAATTACTATTTGTGAAACCTTTTTTTGGACTGAAAACCCACTGTCTTGACACCCTGTGACAGAAATACAATGATTCTTGGTTGTAATCTCCTTCATAACCTGTGAGAGTGCAAAGAAGCTAGAACAGAGTTCCTTGGATGGGCGGGTCTGACAGTCCTTTTCCAGGGTTCAAGGGAAGTCAGCCAGCTAGAAAGGGGACGATAACGCATTTATGGCAAAATCATAGATGAAGAAAAAAAATAGCAAATATATTAAATGATTACTTTTCACAAGTTTTTACAAAGGAGGATATGGACAACATGCCCCACATGTCATCTAGTTCATATGAAATGAAATGAAAATAGTTATTTACAAACCGCTAACCAAGATCATGTAACAGTCTCTTGACACAGGGGTTGTACCTACAGACTGGAAAATTACAAACATAATACCGATCCACAAAAAGGGAAACAAAACTGAACTAAGTAACTACAGACCAATAAGCTGACTTCTATTATATGCAAACTTATGGAAACTATGGTAAGAACCAAAATGGAAAATTACCTATATGGTCACAGTATCCTGGGAGACAGTCAACATGGTTTAGGAAAGGGAGATCGTGTCTAACTAACCTGCTTGATTTTTTTGAGGATGCAACATCGATAATGGATAATTACAAAGCATATGATATATGTTTATTTATATTTCCAGAAAGCTTTTGACAAAGTCCCGCATAAAAGATTAATTCTCAAACTGAACGCAGTAGGGATTCAAGGAAACAAATGTACATGGATTATGGAGTGTTAACATGTAGAAAACAGAAAGTACTGATTAGAGGAAAAACCTCAGAATGGATTGTGTTAACCAGTGGAGTACCACAGGGATCAGTATTAGGTCCTATGCTATTCTTAATCTACATTAATGATTTAGATTCTGGTATAGTAAGCAAACTTGTTAAATTCGCAGACGACACAAAAATAGGAGTGGCAAACACTGTTGCAGCAGCAAAGGTCATTCAAAATGATCTAGACAAGATTCAGAACTGGGCAGTCACATGGCAAATTACATTTAAGAACATAAGAACATAAGAAAGTTTACAAACGAGAGGAGGCCATTCGGCCCATCTTGCTCGTTTGGTTGTTAGTAGCTTATTGATCCCAAAATCTCATCAAGCAGCTTCTTGAAGGATCCCAGGGTGTCAGCTTCAACAACATTACTAGGGAGTTGATTCCAGACCCTCCCAATTCTCCGTGTAAAAAAGTGTCTCCTATTTTCTGTTCTGAATGCCCCTTTTTCTAAACTCCATTTGTGACCCCTGGTCCTTGTTTCTTTTTTCAGGCTGATAAAGTCCCTTGGGTCGACCTTTTCAATACCTTTTAGAATTTTGAATGCTTGAATTAGGTCGCCACGTAGTCTTCTTTGTTCAAGACTGAACAGATTCAATTCTTTTAGCCTGTCTGCATATGACATGCCTTTTAAGCCCGGAATAATTCTGGTCCCTCTTCTTTGCACTCTTTCTAGAGCAGCAATATCTTTTTTATAGCGAGGTGACCAGAACTGAACACAATATTCAAGATGAGGTCTTACTAGTGCATTGTACAGTTTTAACATTACTTCCCTTGATTTAAATTCAACACTTTTCACAATGTATCCGAGCATCTTGTTAACCTTTTTTATAGCTTCCCCACATTGTCTAGATGAAGACATTTCTGAGTCAACAAAAACTCCTAGGTCTTTTTCATAGATTCCTTCTCCAATTTCAATATCTCCCATATGATATTTATAATGTACATTTTTATTTCCTGCGTGCAGTACCTTACACTTTTCTCTATTAAATGTCATTTGCCATGTGTCTGCCCAGTTCTGAATCTTGTCTAGATCATTTTGAATGACCTTTGCTGCTGCAACAGTGTTTGCCACTCCTCCTACTTTTGTGTCGTCTGCAAATTTAACAAGTTTGCTTACTATACCAGAATCTAAATCATTAATGTAGATTAGGAATAGCAGAGGACCTAATATTGATCCCTGTGGTACACCACTGGTTACCACACTCCATTCTGAGGTTTTTCCTCTAATCAGTACTTTCTGTTTTCTACATGTTAACCACTCCCTAATCCATGTACATGTGTTTCCTTGAATCCCAACTGCGTTCAGTTTGAGAATTAATCTTTTGTGCGGGACTTTGTCAAAAGCTTTCTGGAAATCTAAATAAACCATGTCATATGCTTTGCAATTATCCATTATCGATGTTGCATCCTCAAAAAAATCAAGCAAGTTAGTTAGGCACGATCTCCCTTTCCTAAAACCATGTTGACTGTCTCCCAGGACCCTGTTACCATATAGGTAATTTTCCATTTTGGATCTTATTATAGTTTCCATAAGTTTGCATATAATAGAAGTCAGGCTTACTGGTCTGTAGTTACCTGGTTCAGTTTTGTTTCCCTTTTTGTGGATCGGTATTACGTTTGCAATTTTCCAGTCTGTCGGTACCACCCCTGTGTCAAGAGACTGCTGCATGATCTTGGTTAGCGGTTTGTAAATTACTTCTTTCATTTCTTTGAGTACTACTGGGAGGATCTCATCCGGCCCAGGGGATTTGTTTATTTTAAGAGCTCCTAGTCCCTTTAACACTTCTGCCTCAGTTATGCTAAAGTTATTTAAAACTGGATAGGAACTGGATGACATGTGGGGCATGTTGTCAGTATCTTCCTTTGTAAAAACTTGTGAAAAGTAATCATTTAACATATTTGCTATTTTTTTTTCTTCATCTACGATTTTGCCATTTGTATCTCTTAAACATTTAATCTCCTCTTTGAATGTTCTCTTGCTGTTGTAATATTGGAAAAACATTTTGGAATTGGTTTTAGCTCCCTTAGCAATGTTCATTTCTATTTCTCTCTTGGTCTTTCTGACTTCCTTTTTGACTTGCGTTGGCAGTTCTGTGTACTCTTTCTGAAAGAACGTGAGAGAAGAAAGGAAAGAAAAAAGGGGACGCAGGAAATCTCTCTTGGCCTTTCTAACTTCCTTTTTGACTTGCGTTTGCAGTTCTGTGTACTCTTTCTGCGTACTTTCTTTTTGGTCCTTTTTTAATGCTCTGTAAAGTGCCTTTTTTTGCTGAATATTTTTTTTAATTGATCTATTAAACCATTTTGGCAATTTAGTTTTACATTTAGATTTGTCTACTTTAGGGATATAATTGTTTTGTGCCTCTAGTACTACATTTTTGAAGAACAACCATCCTTCTTCTGTGGGTGTTTTCTCTATTTTACTCCAATCTACTTCTGTTAGTCTCTGTTTCATACCTTCATAGTTTGCTTTTCTAAAATTGTAAACCTTAGCTTTAGTCATTTCTTTTGGGGATTTAAAAAACACTTCAAATGAGACCATGTTGTGGTCTGAGTTTGCCAGTGGTTCTCTGACCTCTGTTTTAGTTATTCTATCTTCGTTATTTGAAAAGACTAAATCAAGGCATGCCTCCCCTCTAGTGGGTGCCTTCACAAATTGTGTTAGGAAGCAGTCATTTGTCATTTCCACCATTTCTATTTCATCCTTCGCGTTACCCACCGGGTTTTCCCATTTTATTTGGGGGAAGTTGAAATCCCCCATTAGTATGGCTTCTCCTTTGCTACACACATTTCTAATGTCATTGTATAACAGATTATTGTGCTCACCGTCTGAATCTGGCGGTCTATAGCATGCTCCTATTATTATGCCTTTTGAATTTTTGTCCGTTATTCTGACCCATATTGATTCGGTTTTATTTTCTTTGTCCAGGTTTAACACCTGGGCTTCAAGACTGTTTCTTATGTATAGCGCTACCCCTCCTCCTCTTCTGTCCTGCCTGTCTTTCCTATACAGTGTATACCCACAAATATTAAATTCGTCCCCATCACTCTCAGACAACCACATTTCTGTAACACCTATCACATCATAGTTACCTGTTAAGAGAAAAGTGTAAGGTACTGCATGCAGGAAATAAAAATGTACATTTTATAAATATCATATGGGAGATACTGAAATTGGAGAAGGAATCTATGAAAAAGACCTAGGAGTTTTTGGTGACTCAGAAATGTCTTCATCTAGACAATGTGGAGAAGCTATAAAAAAGGCTAACAAGATGCTTGGATACATTATGAAAAGTGTTGAATTTAAATCAAGGGAAGTAATGTTAAAACTGTACAATGCACTAGTAAGACCTCATCTTGAATATTGTGTGCGTTCTGGTCACCTCGCTATAAAAAAGATTTTGCTGCTCTAGAAAGAGTGCAAAGAAGAGCAACCAGAATTATTCCGGGCTTAAAAGGCATGTCATATGCAGACAGGCTAAAATAATTGAATCTGTTCAGTCTTGAACAAAGAAGACTACACGGTGACCTATTTCAAGCATTCAAAATGTTAAAAGGTATTAACAATATTGACCCAAGGGACTTTTTCGATCTGAAAAAAGAAACAAGGACCAGGGGTCACAAATGAAGATTAGACAAAGGGGCATTCAGAACAGAAAATAAGAGGCACTTTTTTACACAGAGAATTGTGAGGGTCTGGAATCAACTCCCCAGTAATGTTATTGAAGCTGACACCCTGGGATCCTTCAAGAAGCTGCTTGATGAGATTTTGGGATCAATAAGCTACTAGCAACCAAACGAGCAAGATGGGCCGAATGGCCTCCTCTCCTTTGTAACTCTCTTATGTACCTCTTCTTCTTCTTATGACCTGGAAGTGAAACGATGTGGCAGCTGCAGATTGGATGAGGCGGCTGCCCTTGTTTAGCAAGGGGTCATGTGTGACAGCATAAAAGGGGACGGAGAATTGTAATCTGTTCCTTTGCATTTGGTTTTGTAATTTAAACTGAGAAGGACTGTGAGAGACCCCGCTAACAGCAAAAACAGTATAATGAGTGTTTTTTGTTTGTTTGTCGCTGTGTAATCATCTTGTTTGTAAATCACTAGATGGCTGTCACCGAGAGCCAACACTAAACCCAGGACAGCACTGCACAACTGCCACAACTATAACCTGTATCACCCACCACAAGCACTACTGCACTCACCCAGGACTGGTGAGGGTGTGGGGCGGTTATGTGTGGGTTATTGTTATTTTTTGGGTCTGCAAACCCTGTTACTATTTATTATTATTGTTATTGGTCACCAGACCTGGATACAAAAATAAAGACCACTTTTCCAAACGGGATAAACGTCTCTGTCTGTTTCGTTACCGCACTGCACCTGCATCCACTCAGCCACTTTGTCTCACCCCCATATCATTGTTGCTATAGGGGGTGGATCTTCTTTGTTAAAAACAGACCTTTTTGTAATTGTGCCTTTTGTTTGGACATTCACTCACTTCTACACCACTCACTCCTGACAGGAACAAAAAATAACTAAAAAACTGAGAGTGTTACCATATGTCACCTTTGTGCTTTATCCAAACTAAAAACAAACTGGCTTCATGTGCTCTTTCCTATTCTGCAATCTATAATACTAACAATTGAGTAGTGAAAGATTACTCCTCACACTCACTGCAGTTACTCACTGATATGTGTATATTTAGTTTACTGTGAATTGATTACTGTACTTTAAAAATGGTTTTGGAGGAAACTGTCAGTGACACAGAATACAAGTCTCAATTTATTAGCAAAGACAAGCAACTGCAGCACAAGAGCCTTCCTAATCTTGTTGTGTGCTGTGTGCTGTGTGCAGTGTGCTCTGTGTGCAGTATACTGTGAGTACCGTGTGTGTGCTCTGTGCTGTGTGTTCGATGTGTTGTGTGTGTGCAGTGTGTTATGTGTGGTGTGCCGTGTGCGTGCGTTGTGCTGTGCTGTGCTGTGCTGTGCTGTGCTGTGCTGTGTGTGTGTTGTGTTATGTTGTGTTGTGTGTGTGTGGCGTGCCTGGTGTGCATGCGGTGTGCTGTGTGTGCGTTGTGTTATGTGCGATGTGCAGTGTGCTGCGGGCTTTGTGTTGTGTGCTGTTCTGGGGTAAGAAGCTGAGAAACAAAATTGCAACTTAAGTTGTGGATTTGGAGGATTGGAGCTGTGTGAGACGACTAGGAGCAGTATTTCAGGACTAGTGGAATTCCTACCTGGGAGCAGTGTGTTCATGCGCAGTGAGATATAAACCCCTTCCCTTTATAACACTCTCCCTCTCTTTCACTTAGCCTGGATAGACTGTAAGAGAATGACAACCATTACCGAATGGGAAGGGCCCTCTCCGATCGTCAATCACTGAGTATATATAAAAAAGCTGCCCTATCAGGGCCCTGCTGTGAGGGGGAAGTCCCTCCCACCTCTTGCTGAAGAGGGACGTCCTCACAGTAAAATATCGCCATTTTCTTTCTAAATCAGAGGTCAGCTTCGAAGGGTAATGATTGTCATTCTCTTTCAGGAACCAGGGTTATGGTAATAACCTGACGTTCCCTTTCAATGGAATGACAACCATTACCGAATGGGAAGATGTACCAAAGCTGTCGTGGCTCCAGATTACCGACAGTACAGCCTCACAGCGATAGCCACAGAGCCCACATGACGCCTAAGGGCATGCCGTCTGCAACACCCTAGAGCTCAGAGAGGGTCTCGCTCAGTTTGCCACATCAAGGCGGTAGAAATGCACAAATGTCTGACTACCTGTCCATGCAGCAGCATTGCATAGCTCATCTAAGGAGGCACCATGAAGGAGAGCCCACGAAGTTGCCTGGCCCCTGGTAGAATGAGCCGTAATGTCCCCCGGCAAGGGGGAATCTGTCTGTTCATACGCCAAGCATATAGCATCTGCCACCCAATGCACTAGACGTTGCTTTAATAGGGCCTGACCTCTAGAGTGGGACCCATAGCAGACAAACAGCTGGTTGGACTGTCTCCAGGATGCTGTTCTATCCAGGTAACCAGGGCTGAAAGGAAGGGGGGAGAAATCAACAAAAAAACAGAAGGGAGACCGCATCAAAACAAGAACAACAACTCAGGTAAGACGACCATTAAATGTATTTATCTAAATGCTAGAAGTATCAGAAACAAAATTCTAGAACTTGAAGCTACTGCACTAACAAGTAACTATGATGTGATAGGTGTTACAGAAACTTGGTTGTCTGAGAGTGATGGGGACGAATAAAATATTTGTGGGTATACACTGTATAGGAAAGACAGGCAGGACAGAAGAGGAGGAGGGGTAGCGCTATACATAAGAAACAGTCTTGTGTTAAACCTGGACAAAGAAAATAAAGCAGAATCAATATGGGTCAGAATAACTGACAAAAATTCAAAGGGCATAATAATAGGAGCATGCTATAGACCGCCAGATTCAGACAGTGAGCAAAATAATCTAAAAGGTATGAAACATAGACTAACAGAAGTAGATTGGAGTAAAATAGAGAAAACACCCACAGAAGAAGGATGATTGTTCTTCAAAAATGTAGTACTAGAGGCGCAAAACAATTACATCCCTTAAGTAGACAAATCTAAATGTAAAACTAAATTGCCAAAATGGTTTAATAGATCAATTTAAAAAAATATTCCGTGAAAAAAGGCACTTTATAGAGCATTAAAAAAGGACCAAAAACAAAGTACGCAGAAAGAGTACACAGAACTGCAAACGCAAGTCAAAAAGGAAGTTAGAAAGGCCAAGAGAGAAATAGAAATGAACATTGCTAAGGGAGCTAAAACCAATTCCAAAATGTTTAGTTAACTTGCTTGATTTTTTTGAGGATGCAACATCGATAATGGATAATTGCAAAGCATATGACATGGTTTATTTAGATTTCCAGAAAGCTTTTGACAAAGTCCCGCACAAAAGATTAATTCTCAAACTGAACGCAGTTGGAATTCAAGGAAACAAATGTACATGAATTAGGGAGTGGTTAACATGTAGAAAACAAAAAGTACTGATTGAGGAAAAACCTCAGAATGGAGTGTGGTAAGCAGTGGTGTACCACAGGGATCAGTATTAGGTCCTCTGCTATTCCTAATCTACATTAATGATTTAGATTCTGGTATAGTAAGCAAACTTGTTAAATTTGCAGACGACACAAAAGTAGGAGGAGTGACAAACACTGTTGTAGCAGCAAAGGTCATTCAAAATGATCTAGACAAGATTCATAACTGGGCAGACACATGGCAAATTACATTTAATAGAGAAAAGTGTTTAAATCAAGGGAAGTAATGTTAAAACTGTACAATGCACTAGTAAGACCTCATCTTGAATATTGTGTTCAGTTCTGGTCACCGCTATAAAAAGATATTGCTGCCTTAGAAAGAGTGCAAAGAAGAGCAACCAGAATTATTCCGGGCTTAAAAGGCATGTCATATGCAGACAGGCTAAAAGAATTGAATCTGTTCAGTCTTGAACAAAGAAGACTACGTGGCAACCTAATTCAAGCATTCAAAATTCTAAAAGGTATTGACAGTGTCGACCCAAGGGACTTTTTCAGCCTGAAAAAAGAAACAAGGACCAGGGGTCACAAATGGAGATTGGACAAAGGGGCATTCAGAACAGAAAATAGGAGGCACTTTTTTACACAGAGAATTGTGAAGGTCTGGAATCAACTCCCCAGTAATGTTGTTGAAGCTGACAACCTGGGATCCTTCAAGAAGCTGCTTGATGAGATTCTGGGATGAATGGGGGACCCGTAAGGGCCTGCAGTACCAGTTCTAGATCCCACTTGGGGACCATACTTTTCATGGGAGGACGAAGCCTCCGAGCCCCTTTAAGAAACTGCACTGTCAGGAAATGTGCCCCAGGGGACACAGAGTCAATTTTGTCGTGGCACACTAATATTGCTGCCAGGTATGCCTTCAAAGTGGACGCTGATTTTCCTGCATCAAACAGATAGTAAGAAGGTTAATATCATCTCAATAAGGCAGGTCACAGGATCGTGACCTTTGGCAATACACCAGTCTTGGAAAACTTTCCATTTGTATGAGTACTGGGCTCTAGAGCTCGGTGCCCTAGCAGACTGTAGTGTTTCTACTACTGCATCTGACAAACCTCTCCTGAATAGATGGCTCAGTTCAATGGCCAGACCCAGAGTTGGAGCTGGGCTGGGTTGGGGTGCCATAATAGCCCCTCCACTTGGTTCAGGAGGTCCTTGCACAGCAGGAACTACCACAGTTGACCGGGCAACATATCAGAGAAGAGAGCAAACCAGGGGCGCCTCTGCCATCTGGGTGCAAACAGCAGAACCTGCGGTCTCTCCACCCTGATCCTCTCTAGTGTCAGGGGTATTAATGGTAGTGGAGGGAATGCATATAAAAGACTCTGTGGTCAGGGGTGACCTAGCGCATCTACTCCCAGGGGGCCCCCGTCTCTCTCCATAGAGAACCATAGTGGGCAATGAGTGGACTCGGCTGTGGCAAAGAGGTCGGTTCGTACTGTAGGGAACCTCTCCCAAATCTGTTTCACCACCTGGGGATGCCATCTCCATTCCGAGCTGTCTGGAGCCCTTCTGGAGGAAGTCTGCTGCCTTGTTGTCCACACCGGGGAGGTGAACCACCCTGATGTAAAGCACAGTAGTCTGTGTGCTAAATGGTGAAGGCCTGACGAGCTTAGGCCGTCTTGGTGGTTTATGTACGCTACCACTGTAGTTCGTTCGGACGAGCACATGTTTGTGCGCTAACTAAGATAATGCCAGGTTCACTACTTGCAGCTCTTGGTCATTTATGTGAGACTGCTGCCAATGTCCCTTCCACTGACCTCTTATTCCTCTCTCATTCCAGATCACTCCCCAGCCCAGGCTGGAGGCATCTGTAGTGACCACTTCCCTTCTGTTTGGGGATCTGAGGGGAGATCCGAGGTACAGATTGCCAGGACGTAGCCACCACTCCAGTTTCTTCTGGCATTGTCTGGCCACTCGCACCAGACGGTACCGATCTCAGACCGGGCGCACCTTGAGCGTATTTACTCAGGCTGGAAGCGGGCACATTCTCAACAGCCCTAGTGGAAGGATTCTTGAAGCGGCTGCCATCAGCCCCAACAACCTTTGATACATTTTGACCTGTAGGAGAGCATCCTCTCTGAATAGGTGGAGTGTGGCTTCCAACGATCGAATCCTGTCTTCCAACAGTGAGGCAAGCATGCTCACAGAGTTCAGTTTGATCTCCAGGAACACTGTGGACTGAGAAGGTACGAAGTTGCTCTTCTGTTGATGTATCAAGAGCCTTAGCTTTGTCACATGATCTATGACCTGCTTTGTGTGAGCCTAGGCTCGTGTTTTGGAACGCGCGCAAACTAGCCAATCGTCCAGATAGTTCAATACCCCACAGCCTGAGTGGAGCCAGTGCTGCATCCATGCACTTTGAAAATGTGGCCAAATGACAGCACGCAGAATTTGTACATGTTACCTTGAAACGTGAGGCGCAGATACTTTCTGTGCGCGGAACGGATTGGGACATGGAAGTAGGTGTCTTGCAGGTCGATCGATGTGAACCAGTTGGACTGGAGGATCCACTGTGCTGTCAACTTGTTGAACCTCCTCTATTTGAGGAACAAGTTGAGGACCCTGAGGTCCAGAATAGGTCTGAAACCGCCATCCCTCTTGGGCACCAGGAAGTATATGGAGTAAAAACCGCTGAGGGCATTGCTTTGGTTTACCAAGCGCACAGACTTCTTTTGTTGAAGATTGGCGATCTCCTGTTGAAGGAGTATTGTGCTCATTGGTTCGACGGTGGTAAGGAGCCAGTCAGAGTATATATAGGTTGGTAGGTTACGTATTCACATATAAAGACATAAGCCCGATATACTCTCCTTGCAAAGGAGCCGTCTCTTTTGTACAGTGGTATCAGCACTAAGCTTTAGTGTGAGAGGTCCCAGGTTCACGCCCGCCCTCTGCCTGTGTGTGGATTGCCTCGTCCATGTCATGCACCTGTCTGCAGGAACCAAGGTACGTTACAAGGTAAGCGTAACAACATATAGGTAATTACATATAGTGAAAGTAGAGTCTCTACAGCAATACAAAAATTTAAAAATTCTTTCAGTCAAACTTTCAGTTTAGATGGCCTACCAAAAGAGTTTCCATGGAGACATTCATGGTCGCACTCTCATTATTTTGCTTCAGAAGTATCAATTGTATTACTCCTACTTGTTTTATTTTTTTCAAAAAAATCTCTTTATTAGTTTAAAATATGACTATAAAAACAAGCAAACAACGTGTTTCAACACAATCATCTCTTCATCAGGTTCACATTAATTGTGAATTGAAAGTAGATGTTACATTTATACCAGTTATATTAATTAGTTACATGCATTATGTCTGTGTTAATTAAATCATTCATTTAATCAATAAACATTGAATAATCATTGCCTTTAAGACAATTTAAATCTAAAACGTCAATCAACAATTTGGGGGGGGTAAAAAAAGATTTCAAAGGCATTGAATATCCCTTTGAACACAGTCAAGTTGATCATTAAGAAGTGGAAGGTATACGGCACCACCCACAATTTGCTTAGAGCAGGCCATCCTCCCAAACTGAGCAGCCAGGTAAGAAGAGCATTGGTCATATGAAGCCACCAAGAGGCCAATGACAACTCTAAAAGACCTACAGCATTCCATAACTGAGATGGGAGAAACTGTCCATGTGTCAACAATAGCAGAGGTAATCAACACATCTGGCAAGAAGGAAGCCATTTCTTAAAAAATGCCCGTGTAGAATCCTGCTTGGAATTTGCAAAAAGGCATGTGGGAGACTCTGAAAAGATGTGGCAAAAGATTCTGTGGTCCGATGAAACAAAAATTGAACTATTCATCCTAAAAGCAAAGCGTTATGTCTGGCTCAAACCCAACACAGCACATCACCCAAGTAACACCATCCCTACTGTGAAGCATGGTGGTGGTAGCAGCATCATACTTTTGGGATGCTTTTCATCAGCATGGACTGGGAAGCTTGTCTGGGTAGAGGGCAAAATGAATGGAGATAAATACAGGCAAATCCTTGAGGAACACCTGCATCAGTCTGGGACGGAGATTAACCTTTCAGCAGGACAATGACCTCAAGCACACAGCCAAAGTGACACTGGAGTGGCTTAAAAACAAGAAAATGAATGTACTAGAGTGGCCCAGTCAAAGCCTGAACTTGAATCCTATTGAGAATCTGTGGCATGACTTGAAGATTGCTGTCCACCAACTATCCCCACACAACTTGACAGAGCTTGGACAATATGCAAACCTGATATCCAAATATGCAAACCTGATAAAGACTTACCCCAAAAGAGTGACAGCTGTAATTGCTTCCAAAGGTGGTTCTACCAAGTATTGACTCAAAGGGGTGAATACTTATCTAACCAAGACATTTCAGTTTTTTCTATTTTTTATGAACTGTTTTTCACAATAAACATTCTCTTGTACCTTCAATGTGTTGAGTAGGTTGTGTAAATCAAAGGGAAAAAAATCCCATCCCATGATCCTTGCGAACCCGGTCAGATGAACTAGCGTAAGAGAGAAAGGAACCTCAAAGGGAAGAAGCCTGGAGTTAAATGGCCAAGAGCTTGTGAGAAAACTGCGTGGGACACAGTAAACATGGATCTCTGTTTTACTTTGGAAAGGTTAAATGGAACAGTTGAAAAGAAGCTGGAAAAATTTGGGGATATCATCTACGCATATGGAAGAGAGAGGTTTGGAATTGAAAAAAAGAAAAAGTACAAACTATTCCTGGAAAGTCTAGATGGCAGCAGGAGATTGAATGCTTATCTAGAGAAAGGAGGAAGTTCAGGAATAAAGTTGTGGAAAGGCACAGCAATGAAAAAAGTAGAACAGTGTCAGAAGGAGGGACTCAATCTGTTACAATGGGTCATAAAAGATAAGCTTGTAACATTGCGCAGAGCTGAACGCCTAGAGAAACGCTACAAAGAGAACAAGCGTGCGAGAACTAACTTTTATAAAGATCCATTCAAATTTATAAAGAAAATATTCATCAGCGAGAAAAATGGTACACTAAAATCAAGTTTGAGCTGGATAGATATTTAGAGGAAACACATACAGATTCAAAAAGGCAGGAGCCTATGTCAATTCCTTCAGATATTCCACCTATCAATCCACCCGAATACCAAATGGAGGACTGTGCACCTAAGTGGAAAGAAGTAGAGCAAGCTGTAAAAAAAAAGCAAGGGCATTATCATCTCCAGGGCCTAATGGAGTTCCATATAAAACATACAATAGTGCTTCTGGAGTTCTATGAATCCAGTGGAAATTGATGAAAGTGGCATGGGAAAAATAGATTGTACCAAGAGCATGGCGCCAAGCAAGTGGAGTCTCTATACCAAAAGAAAAGGATTCTACATGCATCAGTCAGTTTCGTCCTATTTCCCTATTAAACATAGAAGGCAAGATTTTCTTCAGCATTATTGCTCAGAGATTGTCAACCTACCTATTAAAGAACTGCTTCATTGACACTTTAGTACACAAAGCAGGCATTCCAGGTTTCCCAGGATGCTTAGAACACATCAGCGTAATCTGGCAACAAATTCAATCAGCAAAAAAGAAGAGGAAGGAGCTCCATGTGACATTCCTGGATTTGGCTAATGCATATGGTTCAGTGCCACATGAACTTCTCTGGGCAGCATTTGATTTTTTCAGTGTACCGATGACAACAACAAATTAAGTGAAAGCCTACTTTGGAGATTTGCAATTTAGTTTTTCAACTTCAGAATTCAGCACTACATGGCAATGCCTAGAAGTTGGAATAATGGCAGGATGTACCATTTCTCCACTGGCTTTTACATGGCAATGGAAGTAATATAAGGGCATCAAAATGGGTAGTGAGAGGAGAGCGCTTGGCTTCTGGAATGTGACTACCACCAATTCGAGCATACATGGATGACATGACAACAATGACTGCAACAGTAGCCTGCACTAATCGGTTATTGGGCAAATTAACAAATAACATTGAATGGGCACGAATGAAATTCAAGCCCACTAAATCAAGGAGCATCTCTATAATTAAAGGTAAAGTAGAAGATAAAATGTTCTAAATTAATGGTGAGGCAATACTAACAGTGTCCGAGAAGCCAGTGTAAAGTCTAGGGAGATGGTACGATGGGGATCTAAAGGACACAGTTCGTGTGGGAGAAGTTAGACAACAAGCAGTGGAAGGGTTGAAGAGCATAGACAACATCGCTTTACCAGGCAAACTGAAACTCTGGTGCTTTCAATTTGGTCTACTGCCAAGATTGCTGTGGCCACTGACCGTGTACGAGGTTGCCTTGGAAGCTTTAATCAGTTCATATGTCAGGAAATGGTTGGGAGTTCCACGATGCCTCAGCAGAGTGGGACTTCATGGTAAAGCAATACTGGAGCTACCAATCTCTGCTCTAACTGAAGAGTTTAAGTGCGCCAAAGTCCGACTGGAAATGACATTAGTAGATTCACGTGACAAATGCGTAAGGGAGGCAGCACCTGTGTTGAAAACTGGAAGAAAATAGATGGCAAAGAAAGCTGTGGAAGATGCTAAGGCTGCCCTTTGAATCAGAGATATTATGGGGCAAGTTCAGCATGGAAAAGGAGGTTTTGGTCTCAGTTTAGCTCCTCCTACATGGCACAAGGCAACCCCGGCTCAACGGAGGAAGCTGGTAGTTAATGAGGTGCAAAAGCAGGAGGAGAGGATCAGGTATGTGAAGGCCATTTCCCAGGCCAAGCAGGGAGAATGGATGAGATGGGAGAGTGTGGAACAACGCAAGATCGGCTGGCAAGACCTATGGACAATGGACAGAGCAGGATCAGTTTCCTCATCAGATCAACATATGATGTTCTCCCATCACCACAGAACCTAAACCTCTGGGTGGGTGAGGATACGTCGTGTCCTTTGTGTTCATTACCTGGAACATTAAGGCACATTTTGACAGGATGTAAGGTGGGTCTTAGCAAAGGACTGTTTACTTGGCGCCATGACTAGATGTTGTGATGTTTGGCCTTAGCATTGGAAGATAAGTGTAACCTGACCAATAAGTTGCCACCAGTTCCATCAAAGCATTACACACAAAAGACAATATTCCTCCATCCAGGAGAGCAATCACCAAGAAAAGGTGTTAAAATCAAGCCTCGCTCAGGACAACAAGGGGAGGTTGGTTCTGGCATGTTGTGGGGGAAGGAGGGGACCTCATGAGAGTTACTATTGTTCTGTTTCTTATTATTTTGAACCACTATATCCAGACTCACACAATACCTTGTTTGTTTGCTTTTGACACTTAAACTTATTTTTGATTCCCATGACTAGTATTTCTGTTTTGGAACATGCAAAGCCTAAACTCTCCTACAGAGCGGATAAGCTGATTGAATTTTTTGTGTAGGAGATAAGTAGACGTTGACATGATTTAGAAGTCTCATCTGAAACAACAAGACATTTCTATGTTAGTTAATAAATATTATCACATAGCGGCCACCTCTTCTGCAGAAAATGAATCTAAGGGTGCTCTGATTGTATTACTCTGTAACTTTCAGCTTACTATTTTGGGCTGGGGGGGGGGGGGGGGGGGGGTGAAGCTGGAAGAGTAACATATTTAAAAACTATTAAAAAGTAGGTTTTGTTTCAGTTTATTATTCTACCACTTTTGATAGAGAATTATTTAGTTCATTGACTAAATTACTGTTGGAATTGTCTGACTTTTGTTTAGTCTGTAGTGCTGATATGAATATGGTAATCATCACTCTCTTGATAGATTGGGACTACAGGAAGGGAGATCGTAACATTTAACATCCTGTGCACTGCAGAGGCTTGTTTCTGACAGGTGTGGTAGATGTTTGGCATGTGTTCAATCCCTCAGCTAGAGAGTTTACATTCTTTTCGCCTAGACACAAATCATTTTCTAGGATCGATTTTATATTTGCATCAAGGACCCTTTTCTCTGAAGTGCATATTGCTGAGCTGTTGCCTATGACTATATCGCTATCAGATCACCATGCAAACTTTTGTAGTAACTGATATCCTGACTCGCACTCCACAATGATGTTTTAATACCATGTCATTTCAAAATTAATCCTTCCAGACGTCGTTTCATTTTAAATTAGAGAGTTCCTTAACTTTAATCATGGTTCAGTTGATGAATCCCACATTTTATGGGACTCAGTCAAGTGATTTATCAAAAACAACTCCACTTTATTTGACTAGAAACTTAATAAATCACGGCTTAGAAAAATTAATGAGTTGGAAACTAAATTGGCACTTTTAGAACATGCTCAACAAAATGATTTTTTCTAAAACTACTGCAGTTGAACTAAAGCTTATCAGAAAATAACTCAATCTTTGACTCTTTGAAAGAGAATTTCTTATTCACAGGGCCAGGCAATACTATTATTTGAAAGCTGCAGACTCAGTCATTTGCTTGCTTTGAGGCTTCATAGTAATGAGTGTTGCATACATTTTAAATCTACACAGGGAGATATTTAGTCAGATCCTTCACAAATAAACTCTGAATTCCATTTATTTTACTATAAATTGTATATTTTCTATGATAAGGAAAATGTTTGCAATTTTTCCAAAACCTCCAATTGCCCGTTCTCAGCTGATGACTCGTACAGTATTGTTTATTTTAGAAAAGATTTCCCCTTCAACCCTATACTGTGTTTTGTGTTTGTTCATTATTTATATAGATGACGGAATATAGTGATTAAATTTGTTGCTGATCGGGAGATGGTCACCTGTATAACAAGCTTGCAGCTCGCCGTGTTCGGAGGTGGAGAACGGGGGAGTGAGAGGAGAGAGATTAATTTCAAACTAAAAGATTTAGGATCAGTGAAGGCGATTGCCCAGCCTGACCTGGATCGTGTTTGCGATTTATTTTTGTTAACCTGTTTTATTTTGCTCTGTAAGCAGTGTTTATTTTTGTTTAAATGTGTTATTTGTTTTTGTTGTTTAATAATACGGCGTGCTGCGTGTCTTTCTGAGACTGCAGCTACTTTTTGTGTATTCAGTTCCTTCTGGTCTGACGTCACCGCAAAGCCATTTCCTGCACACTGCTATTGAGAAAGGTTCATTTCATAGAGATGTAAATATTGCTATTATATCTTTATTATTGAAAAAATAAAGACCCCTACAGCTTGTGTGAGCTAACGTCCCGTCATTGATTAACTCAGATGCTTAACTACGCTAAAGTGCTCTCGCGTCGCCTTGAGTCCTATATGACTAGATTAATACATCATGATCAAACAGAACTTATTAAGAGTCGTCTAGCATCTGATAACGTTCGTCTCTTCTTCACATTATACTTGCAAAAGTGGCTGTTGATGCTCCTTGTGCCGTTCCCTCATTAGAGGTCAAAAAGGCTTTTGATTGCATAGAGTGGGAATATCTCTGGCCGGTTTTGAATCAGAATTTATTAATATGATTAAAGTTTTATATGCAAATCCTTCTGCGATGGTGCTCACAGGCAGTAAATGTTCTTCCCAATTTGCTGTTTCCAGAGGCACCTGTCAAGGCTGCCCACTTTCCCTCCCACTATTTGCTTTATCACTGGAGCCACTCGCCCAGGCTGTTCTCCAGTCTGCTATGTCTAACCCTATCACTGTTAATTCTACTCAACATTACATTTCACTCTATGCAGACAATGTGCTGTTATATGTTGAAAATGTCTCTCAGTCGCTCCCCCAGCTACTAACGATTTTTGACCGTTTTAGTTTATTATCGGGATATAGAATTAATTGGTTAAGTCTGCTTAATGCCCTTGAGGCAGACTTAAACACATGGATGCACCTCTCTAACTCATTGCAAGCTTGGATCTCTATAATAAAAATGAACCTGCTTCCTCGCTTCAATTTTTCAGCTCTATGCTTCCATTCTCTCCTACACCTGTCTTTCATGATTATTCACTTATATCAGGTGGCTGTCCCTTTTCCTTTCCACAATGGAGGAATAGGGGGATACATAGTCTTGCTGATACTTTTAATGATGGTTCTGGGATTTACAGTCACAGTTTATTGCCAGGTTCGTCTTTTTTTTTTTTTACTTGAGCCTTTGTTCAGCAATTCGTGCCTATGGAGTGCCCTGAGGGGTAGATGCCATCACATACACTACATAATTGTTGGATACAAGGGACAGGACAAAAGGGCTGGTTTCTACAATTTATGCTTACCTCTTAAGGCTTTGTATAAACCTCTTGCAGCTATTATTATTTGGAATGGGAACTTAAATTTAGATTAAGACATTTTTGGGGGATTCTGTTTGGAACAATGAAGGTTTTGTTCCTAATAACCCAAATCATCAGATTTTTCCCATAGAATACATTTAACCCCTCGTAGGTATCACCTAATGAAACTTATTCCCAGTCTTTTGTGCACGCTCTGTCCTCAGGGGGCCATGGGCGCCTTTCTGCATATGGTTTGGGAGTGTCCGGATGTGGTCACATTGTGGGCTCGGGTTTCTTCAACCTTGTCCACCATTTTGGAGAAGGATAGTCCTTGCTCTCCTCTGGTGCTTTTACTGAATGATGTTTCATCCCTAAACTCACTGCAGCAAAAACCGATCTGGTTAGCTGGCCTAATAGCAGTTAAGAAGATGATAGCTCTGCGCTGGCAGCCCCTGCATTCCCTTCCCTGGCAGCAGTGGATCCACTCGTTTTTAGATATAATTTATACAGAACTTTTTACAGCTCGTATCCATGGCTCGAGGGAGGGGACTGTGGAGGCTTGGAGAACTGCTGCAGGATGTATTAGATCTGTCTTAAACAAGACTCCTGATAACTCTGATTAATTTGTGATCTTAAGGTCCTTTTTTTTTGGGGGGGGGGTTTAGCCACTGGTGGGTCAGAGTGTGGACACCTAGACAATATATATATCTATATATATATTATATATATATATATATATATATATATATATATATATATATATATATAGCAAACTGTTACATATTGTACTCAAATGTCAGTAATAAAAACATTTGATCACCAAAAAAGGCATGAAGTTTCTACATTGAGCTCAGCTTTTTGAAAGTGTCTCCAGACAGAATGCAGGCTTGTGAACTTCTCTTACTGATATGTAAGTATTATTGCTGAGTGCTTTATTAAACATGCTGGTGATTGTCCATCTGGTTTGGGAACAGTTAGAGTGAAAGGTTCGTAGGATCTCATGCTATCAAATAAAAAAAGTTGTCATTTTATATACAAACAAGCATAAAAGCAGTTAAATTAAATAGATTATTGTAAAACCTACTGTATTGTAAAACAAAGAGGCACATGGGCACACGCTAAAGGTGAGCCTGTGTTTCATGGTGATTTCATTCTAAATGTGTAGGAGTGTAGTAAAAGCTAGTCAAATAAAAGGGTAGTTGGTACATGCATGGTAAAGCTATGACCAAATATGGTGAAAGACAAGGTGACTTGGTAAAGAATAGTATATGCAAGTAGAAGCTTGGTGAGTCTGGTTATTTAAAAATTGTTATCTACTATAGATTACAGGAACCTGAAAAGTGTGCATGTTATTGTAATGTATGTACCGTGTGTGTAATGCCATGGTTAGTTACCTGATTACTTCAACAAATGGAGAGGTAAACTATTCCATACCCTCACCACTCTAGAGGTTTTTTGTTCCCAGCAGCCAGTTGGTTAATGGCAGTTTTAACTTCTTAAATATAATGAAGTTGTTTGAAGCTAAGTGTAAAAATAGATATTCCCTGAAATGAGATCACATGGCCCTGTTCTGTCTAATGACAAATGAAGACAAATTAGAAATAGGGTTATGGTCATTTACTAAATAGGCATAGTGGGAGGAGCCTGTATGTTTATAACTTCAAAAGTGTGTTTGAAAGTTCATGTTTGAAAGTGTCTCCAGGCAGAATGCAGGCTTGTGAACTCATCTTACTGATATGTAAGTATTATTGCTGGTGCTTTATTCTATTGATTATCCACCTGGTTTGGGAACAGTTAGAGTGAAAGTTTCCGGGTTTGAAGACTTGATCTTAATTCAAAATTTGAATTTTGAGGTGGTGTCTTGTGGAAATGCATGGTAAAAGCAGAGTATGCAAGCTAGGTAAATGAAATAGAGTTTTGTAACACATACTATATGCATGGTAAAGCAGGGAAGCACATGGTAAAGCACAGGGAAGTGAGGGGCACTGTGTTGTTTTCACAGCACTTTCATGGTAACAGTGTAGTAAAGTGTAGAAAAACAAGTCAATGTATGGTAAATCAAATGTAAATGTGGTACTGCATGATCCATGGTAAAATTATAGCCTAACACAGTAAAGGACAGAAAAGTATGCTAAAGAATGAAACACAAATGGAGTTTAGAAAAAGGGGCATTCAGAACAGAAAATAGGAGACACTTTTTTACACAGAGAATTGTGAGGGTCTGGAATCAACTCCCCAATAATGTTGTTGAAGCTGACACCCTGGGATCCTTCAAGAAGCTGCTTGATGAGATTTTGGGATCAATAAGCTACTAACAACCAAACGAGCAAGATGGGCCGAATGGCCTCCTCTCGTTTGTAAACTTTCTTATGTTCTTATGTTCTTACATGTGTGTGCAAGGGTTCTAAGATTCTTAAGTTGATTGTGACGTACAATCTTACAGGAACCTGAAAACCAGTAGGCTTCTTTTCGTTCATTCAGAATATATTTAGTATTCTTTTATGTTCTGTTTTTGACGTTTTTCTGGTTGATGAAAGAAAATCTCTGTTCTAGTCACACCCACTGAATGTTATCGGTCAGTGTCAGCGGTGATACAATCAGCACAGCAGGAATAGCAGCCAGTCTCCGGCTTGAATGACAAGTTGTAAAAAATAAACAACTGGATGCGGACTGATTACGCTGAATAAACTTCATGAACACACTGTGAACAAGTTACTGAACAAACAGCACAATCATTACTAACACATGTAGTCTCCTAGATATTTCTAATTAATAAAACTAATAATTAATAAAACTTTTTTTTTTATATATATATACTTTTGCTAATATATTTTAGCACCTTCCTGAACATTCACTCAACTCCTAATTAAAAAAGAAAAAGGTGCCGGTACATGTTTTATATTTTTTTAAGAGGTAGATTCTCGAATATTCGCTATAAAAAGAGGTATCAAAAGGGGGTTGTGACAGAAAGACAATGATTCTTGGTGGTAAATCTCCCTCCATTAACATTTATTGTGCTGCTCCACACAATGTCTTTACTGGGTGAATACTTGTGACAGAGATTGAATGATTCTTGCTGTTAGATCTCCTTCTTGACCTGTGAGGGCACTATGTAAAAGGAATGGAGTACCCTTAACTAAATGGCACGATAATTTATTCCTTAGAGTAGATGGAAGTCAGTCATTTAGAAAAGAGGCTGAGCTACGGCACCCAAGCTCAATCACTCGGACGGGAGACGGCGAAGCATTCGAGGACTGGCGGAGCAGATGCGCTTGTTAATCTAGGGGTCATAAGCGAGGGTATAAATAGGAGGCATAGTGAAAGTGATCTTTTCCTTTGTATATGGTTTGCAAAACAACCTAGAAGGAGTACTTTGAATTGAGAAAGTAACCATGAGTGTTTCTTAGTTTGTCTTGTAAGGCCAGCATCAAACCTGGATATCACCACTGTCTTTTCACTGAGGAACTGTCTTCACCACAAACACATAATTCATGCACTGTAGGAGCTGTGTCTGTGTTTGTTTTGTGTGGGTGAAAAATAATGGGACTTTTGGTTGCTGGTCAAACCTGTGGGATTAACAAAAACAGAAGTGATACACACTGCTGTACCACTTCCATCATTATTATTATTATTTACAGGTTTTGCCATAAGGCTCTGGTCGTTATAATCATTAATAAACACCCTTGCACCTGTGAATCACTGTCTGTGTGATTAATCCACTCTGCACTGCACTCACCTGCACGGACTCACCACTTTCCCACAAGGATGCACTAGCTGAGGAGGTGTCAGTGTGTATGGTGTACTCTGAGGAGGTGTCAGTGTGTAGAGTGTACTAGCTGAGGAGGTGTCAGTGTGTAGGATGTACTCTGAGGAGGTGTCAGTGTGTAGGGTATACTAGCTGAGGAGGTGTCAGTGTGTAGGGTGTACTGTGTAGGAGGTACTCTGAGGAGGTGTCAGTGTGTAGAGTGTACTAGCTGAGGAGGTGTCAGTGTGTAGGGTGTACTAGCTGAGGAGGTGTCAGTGTGTAGGATGTACTCTGAGGAGGTGTCAGTGTGTAGAGTGTACTAGCTGAGGAGGTGTCAGTGTGTAGGATGTACTCTGAGGAGGTGTCAGTGTGTAGGGTGTACTCTGAGGAGGTGTCAGTGTGTAGGGTGTACTCTGAGGAGGTGTCAGTGTGTAGGGTGTACTCTGAGGAGGTGTCAGTGTGTAGGGTGTACTAGCTGAGGAGGTGTCAGTGTGTAGGGTGTACTAGCTGAGGAGGTGTCAGTGTGTAGGGTGTACTAGCTGAGGAGGTGTCAGTGTGTAGGGTGTACTAGCTGAGGAGGTGTCAGTGTGTAGGATGTACCCTGAGGAGGTGTCAGTGTGTAGGGTGTACCCTGAGGAGGTGTACTGTGTATGGTGTACTCTGAGGAGGTGTCAGTGTGTAGGGTGTACTAGCTGAGGAGGTGTCAGTGTGTAGGGTGTACTAGCTGAGGAGGTGTCAGTGTGTAGGGTGTACCCTGAGGAGGTGTACTGTGTATGGTGTACTCTGAGGAGGTGTACTGTGTATGGTGTACTCTGAGGAGGTGTCAATGTGTAGGGTGTACTCTGTACAGTGTGTAGGTGTACTCTGAGGAGGTGTAGTGTATGGTGTACTCTGAGGAGGTGTCAGTGTGTAGAGTGTACTAGCTGAGGAGGTGTCAGTGTGTAGGATGTACTCTGATGAGGTGTCAGTGTGTAGGGTGTACCCTGAGGAGGTGTACTGTGTATGGTGTACTCTGAGGAGGTGTACTGTGTATGGTGTACTCTGAGAAGGTGTCAATGTGTAGGGTGTACTAGCGGAGGAGGTGTCAGTGTGTAGGGGGATGGAAATAATGCTCCTAATGCATAGCAGTTTCCTGCATTCCAGGTTTCAATACAAGCCTGATTAGCTCAGGGGTATAGGTAACAAGCACAGATGTGTCTTATTAAACTCACAGTAAAACCAGGAACTGCTATGCAATGGGAGTCTTATTTCCATCCTTCCTTATGGATCACACTTAATAAAGTAATAGATAATCGTGCTGCAAACTGTAACGGGCAGTGTTGTGTGATGCACTGCCATTATGGATTCTGACCCCTGCTGGTGAGATGAGGTTAAAACCTCTATAACCACACATGCAGAGGAGCCTGGCTCTTTTCCATAGGGGTTAAGATGCTAACCTGCAGTGTGTGTGGTCGACAGTGTGTGCCCAACCTTCTCCCTGTTACACTAAATTCACAACTCAAGTCAGCTTTCTTCTGTGAACTGTGTTCTGTGAACACTGGAATCAGTATGAATATTGAATGTATCAAAAAACCTCTGAGTACGATTCAATATTACCACCAGCTGCTACTCAAGAATACTTTAAATGCAGCTACAGATCTGTCAGTTTACTAAACCCCATGTGTGTGTCCAAGTTAATGAAGGATTGTTATTATTAGGTGACATTGTCTTGCTTTGTTTTTACTCTTCCCTCACCTTTACCATCATTCACAGGGTTCTTATTGAAATGACTCAAATCTTGTGTTTGTATTATTTGGTAAGTCTATGTGAAGGTGCTTTGACTATGAGTTCAGGAGCTGCCTGTCAGATACATATTGAATATAGGCTAGATTAGAGTGTCTTTGTATTATTATATACACCAGCAGCACAGTATTGCACAGCAGTGTTTTACTAACAAAACAAGAGAAGGAAACCTCATCAAAAGAGTCAGATCACTAGCTTGCACTGGTTCTTACTTATCCCTGTGTTACCATGTGTTACATACATGCATGGCAGCACCTATGAGATAACAATGGTAAAAGCATTGCAAACAGCAACATGACTGTACTGCTTTTATAAGGGTCTAGTCTCTGACTGTCTTTTTTGTTTTTCAGTGCTGACTGTAGTGAGTTGCTCTGGACAGTATGAAGGGGGGGGGGGGGGGGGGGGGGGGGGGGGGTTGGGGGGGGGGGGGCATGGGGGGGGGTGCTGGGGGAGGAGAAATAGGAAATACCAAGTCAGTTACACAATACAAATACAACTGTTGTCTAGTACTTTGAAAGAGGCAGATGTATGCAAGTGTATATCCCATTGTGGCAAAGTGGTTAACTGTGTGCAGGTGTTCAATGAACAGACAATAATAATCCAGGTGCAATGGTGTTTTATTTTATACTCCAATTGGTCTGATGACCCAAAGTTAGTAATGTTAACAATGTTAACAGGCAATACAGAGGCGTGTATTGCTCTGTTTTATAATCCACAGCTTTGTCCCAAAATAATGAACAGTCCCAATCTTTTTCCACCCACACAAACACAATCACAGCCCTGCTATACTCGTGGTGCTAATACAGTTATTTCATGAACAATGGTGCAGTGTAGTCCGGATAAGTGCTGGCCCTAAGCGATAGACATCTAATAACAGCAAACAGTATAAATTAGACATGACAAAAACAAACAAAACCCTCACTATTACAGCACAGGTTTCCTTCTGGTTTCAGCATACCTATACAACGGAACAGATTGCTTCACCACATACCCTTTTATACCATCAGTCACGTCCTATTTGGTAGCGAGTGCAATCGCTTTTCCACAAATCCGCGATTGACACATCGGCGACCATTTTGGGACAATGACTTGCAGTGTTGTGGCTCAGTGTTGTGGGGGCCCAATGAAGAAACCAATTAAGAACATTGTTGTGGACTTTGAACTTTGACCTCTCTTTTAAGGTCAAATGCTTATAAAACGATGCTGTCTATTGAAACCACTTCTACCACACTATTAAAATTACATGCCACCCAAACAACCAACAACACAGACAAAGTTTCTTTAGAAACTTTAATTCTAGTTCTTTTTATTATTATTCATGTTTCTGTCAACGCATCTCCTCCTTTCAGCTGATCACCTTGATATTCAGCACAGCTATTGCACGTTATCTTATATTTTTGCTATTGTTTTTATTATCAATCAGACTGACGGATTTGGGGAACTTGGGCTTTTATCCCCCAAAATTCTAATGGCTATAACTTGGGAACCATGTCACATAAAACTGTTCTGTTTGCATGTGCTGGTGGCTGTCAACTGTCTCTTTACCTAATGTAATATCTTTATTTTGAACTTTGACCTCTTTTTTGGGGGGTCACAAAATGTTTGACAGCTTATACCTCCTTACAGACTGCAGACAGACCCATATTTACTATTGAACACAAGTTTGAGGATCCAAAAATTACCTTGACCTTGACTTTTGACCTCTCGCATTTTACAACACAGACAAAGCTTCTCCAGAAACTTCCATTCAAGTTTAGATTTGACAGTTCATAAGCACATGCAAGTGCTAATCTGCAAGGTACAAGAGTACGTGATGTTCTTCTATTCAGTCAATACTTGAATGGGATTTCCCACATTCCCCCAGAGCTCAAAGAAATAACGTCCCAGACTTTCGCTCTCTGTCATATACAAATTCCCTGGTCAGAGCTTCTGCTGGATTGTATCCTGATAGGGGCAACCAAGAATAGAAGAGCGTCCTCCCCTGCAAGATCTCTCATGTGCCCAATAGTCAGCACAGGTCTCCCCTGTCACAGTCACACTTCTGTTTTTGCATATATTACACCAAACGCAGTACACTGGAGTACCCTGTGCAAATCTGCCATTTTTATAAAATGTAATTTAACACTCAAGGTGTATGTTATCCTGTTTATGTCTGCAGCTCAATGTTGTTGCAAATGATTACTACACAGCTAGAGTTTGTACAAAAAGATTTCTTCTCTTACATAAAACTTTTTTGAAAACTGTAAATAACTTTAAACAAAACTGCTTTAAGAAAAAGAAAGCAGTCGTGCTGCAGTCGCTTGTCTCTGCTAATAAATTGAGACATTGAAACTTGTACTCTGTGTCACTGACAGTTTCTTCCAAAACCATTGTCAAAATACAGTAATCACTTCATAGTATTGTTTTTACTAGTTATGTAGGACCAGGGTACAAGGCTGAATAACCATTAATTCAATTATCATTAAACTTGGTGTTGACATAGTTTAGCATTGCTGTAGAGAATATCTCATTCTGGGGATATACGGCTGTCTGTCTGTTAGTTCAAGCATCCATCTTTATGTCACACTTCCATGTTTGCAGATATTTGGAGATCTGTTTTTTAACCGTGATTAAGCACCTCTGCAGCTAAGTTAAAGGTGTCATTATTATGAGTAAAAACAGGTCCCTGAAACACTCCAGTTGCTGGAATAGTGTATTACTGTAATAATAAGTAGATTTTTACCATATTGATTTCCTTGTGGAACAATATAAGATAAAAACAGGAGAGGGAGAGGAGTGCTGAGTGCTGTCTGATCTTCTCTGATCTTCTGTCTCTACAGAACACCAAAAGGCTGTCCTGACGCAGGAGCTTGCATGGATACAGATATATGAATCAGAGACAGTGACACTGAGATGTCAGGTTCCGGGCAATTACACTGACTGGAGATTCACATGGTACAACACTGGGAGGAAAGGTCCAGTAACCCAGGATTACTCCATCGATATAGATGGTGACAGATACACAATTAGCTCTGCTACTCAATACCACAGTGGGGAATATGCCTGTAAAGGTGGAAAGAGAGGTAACCCATCGTACTCTACAATCAGCAATAGTCTTACATTGATAGTATTAGGTAAGTCATTTCAAACACTCTGAATTCTAACATTCTGATCCTCTCCTCTATTGTAGACTCCAGTCAGGTCTCCTGACTGCCTTCCTACTTGAGTGCTGTCTGCCCCTGCCCTGCCCCTCTTTTTCTCCCTGCATTTGTAGCACAAACACACTGAGAGAGTTCCCCAATTTTCTCTGCTCCTCCACCCTTCTTTCCTTCTCATTGGTGTGAGTGCTGTCTGCCCCTCCATTCCATTTCTGTCACCTTCACACATTGAGGATTCCTCAATCTACGCAGAACTGTTCCTGCCTTCTCATCAGTGAGACTGAGTACCCCCTCTCTGTCTTCCGCTATCCTTTTACCAGCACACACTGGGAAGGTACTCCTTGTCCCTCTGGGATACACATGCACATGTAAAGTAGCTACAGCAGATACATCATAACAAGTGGTTTTTAAAGCACCATTACAGTTGTTTGCCCTATTATTTACTGTGTTAATGAATTTCATTTTAATTTCATGTTTATGATTAAAGGTTTCTTTCTCTCTTTGTTTCCTTAGAGCTATTTAGCACACCCACTCTGACCTTCACCCCTGTGAGTCCAGTGTGGGAGGGTGAGGCTGTAACTCTGCAGTGTGGGGCTCAGATATATAAACAGGGCACACAGCTTCAGTACAGCTATAGCAAAGACAATGGGAATGTGAGAGGAGTTGGATCACAGGATCAGCACTCAATCCCAGCGACAGGGCTGAGAGACACAGGGAGTTACCATTGTGAGGCGGAGGCAGTAGGGACGGGGGTGAAGAAAAGGAGTGATTCTATGTCACTGACTGTGAGAGGTGAGTTCGGTCTTCTCTTTAAGAGACTGTTACAGGGGAGGTCTGTACTGACTGTCTGGTGCATGCGTGGTACTGCAGGACGAGGGCGGTGACCCCGGAAGATCCGCCTGTCAGTCATGGCGATGACACGGAGAGGTGTGGAAGAGGGTGTGTGGGCTTTCACTCTCTGTGATAGACTGAGAGGCAGGCCTTGGGGATTGCTCGGCCCATAAGTACTGCGCTTGGTTGTGAATTTGTGTGGCCGTGTTTGAGAATACACCGAGATGCTGGCGGAGAAGGCCGGTGGTTGGAACAGTGACCAAAAGCAGGCAAGCACGGCTGAGGAAGACAGCCAGCCTGAAATAGACCAGTTATTAAAATATATGATTACGTACCCAAGGGGATAGGTGTAGTGATATGGGAACCTTGACCACTGCAGTGTATACTGCACAGCGAAGCGTAGGACGGAGACCCGACCTGACCGGCATAGGGGCAGTCGGGGTACTGTGTAAGCAGCACTTTTGTTTTGTAGTTTTGTTACTGTGTTTTATTTTCCCTTTTTTTTTCACCTTTGGTTTTCATTATTCTTTTGAGCAACTGTGAGTATGGAAGCAATAGACTGTACCGTTACTGGTATTATGGTGTTTTACACTTCTGTCTCCCGTGTCAGTCAATACCCACACCCTTCCATATGTGGTGTCAGTATTCGGATTCACTGGTACTGCCCATTCAAAGCAGTGCAAGAATAAAGAGGCAGAATGGACCTGCAGCAATTCACCGCAATGATGGACCTCCTGCACCAAACCCTAATGGAGGTAGTGCAGGGGAGCATGAGAGCTGTTGCCCCTGACCCAATGCTACAACGGCCAACAATAATGATGACAGAGGATCGGCTGGACGCATACCCGGAGGTACTCGAGGCCTTGGAAACAGCGCCTGGAAACAGCTCTACTCCAGCATCAGAGAATGGTGAATGGTGATGGGAGCTCCCGGCCCGAGTACTGGGGCAGAGTGGGGTGACACACGGGCTGCTGCAGTGTTGGACCGGGTTCTCGCACGGTCACCCTACCGTCAACCCCCTTTGATGGCTTCTATGTCTCAACCTCCTGCTGAAGCTTCTTGATGAGAAACCAGTTCACTTATGTGTGGTAAACCACATCGACCGAGAGTGCCCGGTTATGGGATGTGACATCACCCGACCAGGTAAGACTGTTCCATTCCATCAGTCACTCCAGCAGACGGGTTTTGTGATTCCTGTATCAGTGGATGATACACAAACTCAGGCTTTCTTGGATTCAGGGTGTGGTCAGTCCCTGATACAAGAGAGCTTAATCTCACCGGTGTATAAGCAAATAACGTGAGAGGTGCATATTAAATGTATTCATGGGGATGTGTGCATGAATGTGAATTTAAAAATTGGCCAGCATGTGATATGAGTGCAATTTAGTTCGTGTCTTCGATTGCCAGTGCCTGTAGTTGTGGGATAGGACTGCAAGCAGTTTAAAGAATGTCTGGTTGCTGTGATGACCCCATCCTCCCTATTGGCTAAGAAAGAGAATTGTGATTGGAGAAATCTTTCCCATTCATGACCCTTTCCGTGGTATTGCCATAGATTTAGACCCCGCAAAACTAAACGGGTTCACCGGGCCACTAAGAATGAGGGCTGGCAATGGAGCGGGTCCGAGAGGTTTCAGGTGGGGGCGATTGAGGAAGAGTCTGGGGGGAGGCCGCGGAGCCAACGCAGGAGTCTGGCTCAGCTGCCTCCGCTCAGGACTGACCTGATCCTGAGCTGGAAGCCATGGGGGCTGATTTTTTAGCTCGTACTCATGACTTCTGACTCAAGCAAGGGCATGATGAGGTGCTAGTCAGGCTCTCTGACCAAGCAGCTGTGGTTAATGGTCGTGTGGTTGAGCCCAGACGTGTCGCTGCGTATCCTCACTTAATTAATTGAGACCTTTTGTACCGTGTTGGAAAATTACCCCAGACGGGGGAAGTGCATTGCCAGTTGCTCATTCCTCAGCCCTCAGCCCTTTAAAGATTTGTAGCAGCTGACTCACGCTATTCCCCTGTCTGGCCATTTGGGAAGGGACAAAACCAAAGCAAGGCTCATGACACGGTTCTATTGGCTTGGGCTGGATGGTGATGTCAGGCGTTTTTGCGAGAGCTGTGTGGAGAGTTAGAAAACTAGCCCTAGAGCCATCCCACAAGCTCCCTTAGTGCCGTTGCCACTTGTGGAAGCTCCATTTGAGCGTATTGGAGTGGACATAGTAGGTCCTCTGGAAAGAAGTGAGGCAGGATACACACACCTATTAGTCATTTTGGATTATGCTACACATTATCCAGAGACCATTCCCCACCGATCGGCGTCTGCTAAGTCTGTTGGCAACAAGCTTGTGAAGGTTTTCTCCCAGGTGGGAATCCCCAAAGAAATATTGACCAACCAAGGCACCAACTTTATGTCCCAGCTTGTCCACGGAACATGTAAACTTTTGGGGATTAAGACCATTTGGACCTCGGTTTTTCACCCCTAGACCGATGGTCTTGTGGAGCATTTTAATAAGACCCTCAAAAACATGTTGTGCGGATTTACTGACAGTGACGTGCACTACCGGGATCAGCTGATTCCTCCCCTTCTCTTTGCTATCAGAGAGGTACCTTGTGCTTGATCTGATCAGAGAAATGTGGGAGGAACAGCAGGATAATTCGACCAATACTGTCCGGTATGTGTTGGACCTGTGCAGCCATCTTGAATCTGTGGGAAAACGGGCGCATGACAATTTGCAGTAGGCTCAGTGCAGACAGGAGACCCAATATAACAGGGGGGCCCAGTTATGCATGATTCAGCCGAGGGATAAAGTGTTTCTATTGTTACCCAGCTCTGAATCTAAACTTCTGGTGAAGTGGCAAGGTCATTCAAAATGATCTAGACAAGATTCAGAACTGGGCAGTCACATGGCAAATTACATTTAATAGAGAAAAGTGTAAGGTACTGCACGCAGGAAATAAAAATGTACATTATAAGTATCATATGGGAGATACTGAAATTGGAGAAAGAATCTATGAAAAAAAGACCTAGGAGTTTTTGTTGACTCTGAAATGTCTTCATCTAGACAATGTGGGGAAGCTATAAAAAAGGCTAACGAGATGCTCGGATACATTGTGAAAAGTGTTGAATTTAAATCAAGGGAAGTAATGTTAAAACTGTAAAATGCACTAGTAAGACCTCATCTTGAATATTGTGTGCAGTTCTGGTCACCTCGCTATAAAAAAGATATTGCTGCTCTAGAAAGAGTGCAAAGAAGAGCGACCAGAATTATTCCGGGCTTAAAAGGCATGTCATATGCAGACAGGCTAAAAGAATTGAATCTGTTCAGTCTTGAACAAAGAAGATTACGAGGCGACCTAATTCAAGCATTCAAAATTCTAAAAGGTATTGACAATGTTGACCCAAGGGACTTTTTCGACCTGAAAAAAGAAACAAGGACCAGGGGTCACAAATGGAGATTAGACAAAGGGGCATTCAGAACAGAAAATAGGAGGCACTTTTTTACACAGAGAATCATGAATGTCTGGAATCAACTCCCCAAATGTTGTTGAAGCTGACACCCTGGGATCCTTCAAGAAGCTGCTTGATGAGATTTTGGGATCAATAAGCTACTAACAACCAAACGAGCAAGATGGGCCGAATGGCCTCCTCTCATTTGTTAACTTTCTTATGTTCTTATGTTCTTATGTTCTTGAGGTTACATGCCGGATTGGGAAGGTGGACTATGAGATCTGCCAGCCGGAGCAATGGAGAGAAAAGCACATTTATCATCTAAACCTCTTGAAGCCCTGGTTGCAACAGGAGGCTTTGTTAGTGGTGCAATCAGATGACATCACAGACCTGGGACCTGACCTTTCTGTGTTGGCGAAAGCAGGGTCGATACAGATTGCAGATAATCTGACACCAACACAGAAATGTCAGATCCCAGGTCTGTGATGTCATCTGATTCCGAAAATGTCGGATGCTGGTGGCGGAGTTTCTTGATGTGTTTTCTCCCATCCTGGGGCGGACTCGAGTAGCCCATCATCACATTGAAGTTGAGCCGAGGGCACCAGTTCGCCAGAGGCTGTATCGCATACCACAGCACAAAGAGAGAGGACGTCGTTTTCGACTCCTTTCGGGTTGTTCCAATTTAGGACCATGCCCTTTGGGTTGCACGGAACACCAGCCACTTTCCAGCAGATGATCAGGATCGCATTTTGTGGCCCCATCAGCGGTACACTGCTACTTACATAGATGAGGATGAGGATTGGCCGAGTCATTTGGGTAAGGTAGCGCGGTACTGCAATCCTTGCGGGAGGCGGGGCTCACTGCTAACCCAAGGAAATGTGTCATTGGGAAGAGTGAGTCGGAGTATTTGTGGTATCGAGTAGGGAGTGGCCAGATCAGACCGCTGGTTTGCTAAGGTAAAAGCCTTGGCTGACTGGCCGGTCCCTATGACCAAAACCCAGGTGCACTCTTTCTTGGGACTAGTGGGATATTATAGGAAGTTCATCCCGAGCTTCGCCACGCTTGCTGCTCCCTTGACAGACCTCACCCGGAAGGCTGCCCCAAATATGGTCCAGTGGACGGAGCCATGCCAGAGAGCCTTTCGCTCTCTGAAGAGAAGGCTGTATAGCTGTGTAACTGTTATGCAGTTCTGATTTTAGTAGGAGGTTCACCCTGCAGACAGATGCATCAGAGACAAGTCTCGGGGCAGTGTTGTCTCAGGAGGTGCAGGGAAGCGAGTACCCTGTCCTGTATATCAGCAGGAATCTCCTTCCCTGCAAGAAAAACTATATTACCATCGAGAAGGAGTGTCTCGCGGTAAAGTGGGCATTCCAGTTACTCCGGTACTACTTCCTGGGCGACACTTCATCCTGGTTACAGAGCATGCCCCCTTAGCATGGCTTCACCGGATGAAGGATAACAAACACAGAATCACGTGGTGGTACTTGGCCCTGCAGCCCTATGCTTTCAGGGTAGTCCACCGTGCAGGGAAACTGCATAAAAAATGCAATTTTTTTTTTTTCGGGAAGGCATGGGGGTGTAGGATTTTTGAATGGATGGGTGGTGCCATTCTGAGGGGGAGGATATGTAACAGGGGAGGCCTGTACTAACTGTCTGGCGCATGCGTGAGAGAGAGGGAAAGCCCACACAACCTCTACGAGTGGCAAAGAGGCGGGCCTTGGGGGATTGCTCAGCCCATAAATACTGTGCTTGGTTGTGCATTTGGGTGGCAGTGATTGAGAATACACGAGACGCTGGCGGAGAAGGCGGGTGGTTGGAACGAGTGACCAAAAGCAGGCAAGCAGCCAGCCTGAAATAGATCAGTTATTAAAATATATGATTATATACACAAGGGGACATGTGTAGTGATAGGCCACCCCAGTGTATAGTGCACAGTGAAATGTAGGATGGAGACCTGAGCTGACAGGCATAGCGGCAGTGGGGGTACTGTGTAAGCAGCACTTTTATTTTGTAGTTTTGTTACTGTGTTTTATTTTCCCTTTTTCTTTAACCTTTGGTTTTCATTATTCTTTTGAGCAGCTGTGAGTGTGGAAGCAATAGACTGTACTGTTATTGGTATTATGGTGGACCTGATTACTGTTGTAATTACAGACTACAGCGCCCTCTGTGGGCTGAAATAAATCATTGCCGAAACAAAAAGAAAGACCAATAAACCTGTGCACCTGTGTGGTGTTTGCAAATACGCTTATGTCTCCAGTGTCAGTGAATATCCCTACCATTCCACAGAAACCTTAATGGACTTCAGTCTTCCCTGCTGTAAATAAATAAAAGGAAAATGTGTTTTCTTACTCGTGTTTGCAACCACTATCAGTTATGAGACAGGCTTCCATGACGATAACCCGTTATCCTGATCTCAGTTCAGTCTCATTTATTTCTGATTCTCTTTTGTACCTATGTTGCAGCTGCTGTAAATATTACTGTCTATTTTGCACTTGTAGTGATTGTGGAGCTTGGCAGGCAGTATGGATTGACAAAAGAACAATAGGATTCGAAAATAAATCTAACTAAAGTTGTATTAAACAATTCCAGGAAAAGTAAACAAATAAAACAAAATCCTCCCTCGCTTGTCTTCCTTCCCTGGTCTGGTTTCCAGTTACACAGAATTTCTCAAAATAATCCCTTTTTTAAGTACCACTCTGCCACACTGTATCCCTTTCCACATTTGGCAAGATGGTCCTCTGTAACCCCAAGACCTTTTAAACAGTTTTCCTGCTTTGTTCCTATCCCATTCATTTTCTACTGCAAATGTTCATGCTCAACAGCACTTTCCATATCATTACATATCAAAAGAGGGATTGATGAGCGCTTGGGGTGAGCAGCACTTTCCATAGCATTACATATCAAAGAGAGATTGATGAGCGCTTGGGCTGTGCAGCACTTTCATTACATATCAAAGAGGGATTGATGAGCGCTTGGGGTGAGCAGCACTTTCATTATATATCAAAGAGGGATTAATGAGCGCTTGGGGTGAGCAGCACTTTCATTACATATCAAAGTGGGATTGATGAGCGCTTGGGCTGTGCAGCACTTCCATTGCATATTAAAGAGGGATTGATGAGCGCTTGGGCTGTGCAGCACTTTCGTTGTATTGAAGAGCGCTTGGGGTGTGCAGCACAGTTTGTTTGATATTTTTCATTGCAAATCTTTAACAAACTACAACATAACGTTTACATAATTGTGGTATAAAGAGCAATGATTACAGTACCTATAGTAAGTGTTCACCCCTTTGGAAGTTTTCAGTTTGCTGTGTTACAATCTGAAACATTGATGCATTTAAATGGGATATTTTTCCCTTTGATTTACACATCCTACTCAACACTTTGAAGAGACAAGAGAATTTTTATTGTGAAACAACAGTTAATGAAAAATAGAAAAACTGAAATGTCTTGGTTAGATAAGTATTCACCTCCCTGAGTCAATACTTGGTAGAACCACCTTTGGCAGCAATTACAGCTGTGAGTCTTTTGCGGTAAGTTTCTACCATGTTTTCACATCTGGATCATGAAATATTCGCCCTTTCTTCTTGGCAAAAATGTTCAAGCTCTGACAAGTTGGATGGGGATCGTTGGCTTTGACTGGGCCACTGTAGGACATTTACGTTCTTGTTTTTAAGCCACTTCAGTGTTGCTTTGGCTGTGTGATTGGGGTCATTGTCCTGCTCAAAGGTGAATCTCCGTCCCAGTCTTAGGTCTTTTGCAGACTGAAGCCAGTTTTTCCTCAAGGATTTGCCTGTATTTAGCTCCATCCATTTTGCCGTCTACCCTGACAAGCTTCCCAGTCCCTGCTGATGAAAAGCATGCACATAGAATGCATAGAATTACAATTGAATCCCAGCACAACAGTATATATAGAGGCACATTTTCACATACTCGCGGTTGGGTGTTTGGTGAGTGGAGAACGGGATAGGAGACGGAGATAGTAATAATAACAAAAGTAATCGTTAGATAGACGCTCACCATGTTTGTTTGTTTGTCCATTGTTTGTTTTGTTTAGTCCGTTTTGTTTGTCTATTTATTTTGGCGTGTGCCGTGTCCTGTTTTGGTATTGTTCCAACTGTTTATTTTCTGTCTGTTCTGTTTATTAATTAAATGCTGAGCAAAGCCATTCGCTCAGCTTCCCCAAACTCCACCTCTCTCTTTGTTTATTTTCCTGCTTCTGGTCTGACGCCACCCATTCCAGCCGTCATGTGACACGTGGTTTTCTACGTGGGATTAACAGCGCCTCCAAGCATCAGACCAGAGCAGGAACCGCAATTTGTTGTTTTAAAAAAAAAAAAAAAAACAACAACAACAATTTTTTTTTTTTTAAAATGGGATGGGAGGAAGAAAGGCAGCCATGGCGTGATCGCCAGGAGGAGTTGAAGGAAGGAGGGCCTCCATGGTATGCCTCCTGTCTGGAATATGGGCACCTCTGGGAAGTTTGCCCCTATGAAGACCCCCTCTTTTTGAAGGCCCTTGATCAGGGAAAGCTGGAGGATGCGTAGGAGTGGCTTCGCCTGAAGGTCACAAAACCAGTCCACCGCCAGGAACTGCCACTGCCTCCTCCGACCACAGTTTCGGGTCCAAAAACCAAAACAAAAAAAAGAAAGAAATGGAAGGCTGGAACTGGAGAGATGGCTTCCAGGATCTGGAGGACCTCCTTTGTGGTCTAGAGGACCAAGGCTGGTGCCTTGCTGTGGGGAGTTTGGGCACCCGGTGGTGCCCTGCCCCTACCAGGAAGGAGAGGAGGAACTAGCGCAGGAGAGGAAGGTGAGGAGGTGGCAGAGAAGGGGAAAGGGGAAGAGGAAGGCAGAGGTCCCACCGCTGTCTCCAGAGCCGCACCAGTCCCCTGCAAGTGAGGGAGAGCCGCACCAGTCCCCTGCAAGTGAGGGAGAGCCACACCAGTCCCCTGTAACAAGGGTAGACTACACGCCACTCCCACCTCCGTCGCCAGGAGACTACATGCCGCTCCCATCTCCACCGCCAGGAGACTACATGCCTCCGCCACCTCCACCGGCAGGCGCAGAGCAGCAGGAGCTGCCTCTGCCTCCGCCACCTCCTCCGGCAGGCGCAGAGCAGCAGGAGCTGCCTCTGCCTCCGCCACCTCCACCGGCAGGTGCAGAGCAGCAGGAGCTGCCTCTCCGCCTCCACCGTCAGGTGCAGAGCAGCAGGAGCTGCCTCTTCACCTCCACCGGCAGGCGCAGAGCAGCAGGAGCTGCCTCTTCCCCTGCCACCTCCACCGGAAGGAGCAGAGCAGCAGGAGCTGCCTCTGCCTCCGTCACCTTCAGTGGCAGGAGACTACACGCCTCTGTCACCTCCATCAGCAGGAGCAGAGCAGCAGGAGCTGCCTCTGCCTCCGCCACCGCCACCTCCATCTCCATCGGCAGGAGCAGAGCAGCAGGAGCTGCCTCTGCCTCCTCCACCAGCAGAGGGTGAATGCCTGCTGGGTCCCTATCCACCAGCAGAGGGTGAATGCCTGCTGGGTCCCTGTCCTCCAGCAGAGGGTGAATGCCTGCTGGGTCCCTGTCCACCAGCAGAGGGTGAATGCCTGCTGGTATCACTTCCCCCACCAGCAGAGGGTGAATGCCTGCTGGTATCACTTCCCTCACCATCACGAGGAGAGGAGCTGGAGCTGCCTCTGCCTCCACCTCCATCAGGGGGAGAGGAGAAGGATGTCAGGAGACCTGCTCCCACTGCAGTTTCTTCGCTGCTGGAAGTACTGTGGTCGGAGCCCCACCCAGGGGAGCTGCTGGCTCCGAAGAAGGAGGGAGGTCAGGAGACACCCCCCAAGCAGCCTTTCCGCTGCCAGGACTACCCTGGCAGGAGTATGCCACCCTGCTGTCAGCATTGCTGCTGACAGCCTTACAACCTGTGGGCCCCTTGAAGCCTCTGGTCCTGGCCCAGGACTTTGTGTGGGACTTTTGGGCTTTTAAGGGGGGAGGTGGCCATTGAGGCGATGTGTGCTTTGCACAGGGGGGGTAGATGTGACAAAGTGCCCGCCCCTGTGTATTATCTGTTATGTTGCGTGTGGTTTGTTAAATGTTGGTGTATAGTCATTGGTACAAGGGATATAAATGGGTCTGTAACAGGAGTGTTTAAAATGTATATTTGTATTTAGGCATGGGATTGTACATCACTTCACGTACATTTAAAGTAGTTAAAATGTGAGCACGAGGTTGCACATAATTAATTCATGTCCTGGGATTCAAGTGAATAATTAATTAGTAATTGAATCCCATATATAACAGTATATATAGAGGCACGTTTTCACATACTCGCGGTTCGGTGTCCGGTGATTGGAGAACGGGATAGGAAACGGAGGTAGAAATAATAACAAAAGTAAGTTAGATAGAAGCTCACCATGTTTGTTTGTTTGTCCATTGTTTTGTTTAGTCCGTTTTGTTTGTCTATTTATTTTGGCGTGTGCCGTGTCCTGTTTTGGTATTGTTCCAACTGTTTATTTTCTGTCTGTTCTGTTTATTAATTAAATGCTGAGCGTAGCCATTTGCTCAGCTTCCCCAAACTCCACCTCTCTCTTTGTTTATTTTCCTGCTTCTGGTCTGACACCACCCATTCCAGCCGTCGTGTGACAGTCTCCTAATTGCCTTTTTGCAAATTCCAAGCAGGATTTTACATGGGCTTTTTTCAGAAATGGCTTCCTTCTTGCCACTCTTCTATACAGGCCAGATTTGTGGAGCACCTCAGCTATTGTTGACACATGGACAGTGTCTCCCATCTCAGCCATGGAACGCTGTAGGTCTTTCAGAGTTGTCATTGGCCTCTTGATGACTTCTCTGACCAATGCCCTTCTTACCCGGCTGCTCAATTTGGGAGGATGGCCTGCTCTAAGCAGATTCTGGGTGGTGCCGTATACCTTCCACTTCTTAATGATCGACTTGACTGTGCTCCAAGGGATATTGAATGCCTTTGAAATCTTTTTATACCCCTCCCCAGATCTGTGCCTTTCCATAACTTTATCCTGGAGTTGTTTTGAAAGCTCCTTGGTCTTGGTCTCATGGTAGTATCTTTGCTTTGAATACACTACCCAGCTGTGGGACCTCACATAAATAAGTGTATTTAATCTGAAATCATGTGAACCACTTTTATTACACACAGATGGACTCCATTTAACTTATTGTGTGAATTCTGAAGGCAATTGGTTGCACCAGAGCTTATTTAGGAGTGTCATAGCAAAGGGGGTGAATACTTATCTAATGCAGACTTTTCAGGTTTTTGTTTTCAATTGATTTTTTTTTTTTCACCCCGTCCTGTCCCGTCCCCACACACACATTTTTTCACACATTGAAAGTGTTGCGGAAACCAAAGGGAAAAAAATCCCATTTAAATACATCAAGATTTCAGGTTGTTAACACAACAAACTGTAAAAACGTCCAAGGGGTTTGTATACTTCCTATAGTCTGTAATGGGTGTTTACCTCTCAGTGATAACCCTTATTGAATTGGATGATTTTGCATCATTATTCCAATGTGCTAAATATTTATATTAGATTGTACTACATGACCACCTTCAGTGTCATTTCCCAGATGTTGAGGTTTAAAAACACTATTGAACTCTACATTACTTCTCTGATAGATTGGTCTGCATTAATATGAAACAATCATTCTATTCTAGTCATTCTGTGCTCCTGGGTGATTCTTTAGTCCTTTCTTTTACCCAGACTTTGTGTCTAACAGAACTATTACTGATTGGAGCCTGCAAGCTACTTAAGAGTTAATACAAGTGCTTCACAATAGTAACAGGTCTACTTGCACAGCGACCACTTTGTAGATTAAAGTGTGTTTTCTAATGACTTTGTTATTTTTAATATTTGCTTAGTAATTCAGGAGATTTAAGCAACTTTTGTAAAATGAATTCTTAGCAATGTTTGTTAATTCTTTACTTATATTAGCATGTAAATTTAAAGTGACTCCTTGTAATTTGTTGTAATTATTCATTATGTTCAAGTAAATTATGTTCTCCACTGAACATAATACCCCACAGCTATCCTGCTAGGGAAGTGTTGCCCACAGCCACTCAACAATAAAGGAAACGTGAGTCCTTATACATCATCTTCTGTATTTCAGAGGGACAACCGAAGCCAGCACTGTGCCGGGAGGGGAGAGGGGGAGAGATATTTGAAGGAGACACAGTCACCCTGAGCTGCTCTGCTCAGCCATATTATTCTGCCTGGAGATATCTCTGGTATAAAGACAGGCAGGGAGCTCCAGTGTACCAGACTGACAGCAGCAGTGGAGCTGTAGACAGATACACAATCAGTGCTGCTGCTTTGTCCCACAGTGGAGAGTACTGGTGTCGAGCTGGACGGGGCAGTAACACCTTTTACTCACAATACAGCGATCCGATCTGGGTAAATGTAACTGGTGAGTAATACAGAATCTCCTCCCTTTTTACTAAAGCTTTGCCCTCAGCAGTAGGGGGTGCTGTTTGATTCTGATAGAGCTTATTGAGAGCCTCCATCCTCCAGCCTTTCTCTAATTCTCAATTTGTAATTATATTCCTCTCTGTGCCTCTCTGTCTATTAGATTTAAGTTTCTCACCTACTCTACCACACAATAACTAAAATCAAAGCAATATCTGGTGTTATATAGAACACCATGACAAAGCGTATCTATTTACAGTACATGTTGTCCATTTTAAAAATAATTCTCACAACTCATTTTTCAATACCAAGAAAAAATATGTATTTATGATTTGAGAGTGGGATTAAACTCATGACTAACAATATTGTAAGTGAGTACTCAACTCATTTTGCTACTCAGCATTTGAATGGCAACGTTTGAACTTATTAATGCAGATATATCTAAGGTTATTAGAATCTAGGGAGGGGGAGGGGGCAGGATGCTGTAGGAAGTTTCAATGGCCTGTTTATAGCTTGTTCCTGCCTTGACAAACATTTTGGTGTTACCTAACAGGTAAACAGATAAGGAGCCTCTATACTCTAGCACTGCCTCTGTCTCTCTAAGGAGCCTCTATATTCCAGCACTGCCTCTGTCTAGATTTTCCTCGGAGACACGGGCTGAACGAGAGACCAGAGATACTCGGAGATATGGGTAGTAACGGCAGATACGAAGGCAGAAACAGTAACTTGAGTAAAGATAGTCGACGGGTATCGGGGAGATGTGGGAGCCGCGTGGGGGTCGGGTGTGATGGCTCACATGCATGGGGGGGTGCGTCCCTCTGTAGGGAAAGATAAGAGCCTGATGTGACCCTTACAGCCTTGGCTAAAATGGAACACGCTCCAGCACTGCCTCTGTCTCTCTAAGGAGCCTCTATACTCCAGCACTGCCTCTGCCTCTGTGTCATTGAACTCTTTCTATCAAAGCTGCCCATAGGCCCTCTCCCCTCGGCGACCCCCTCAGTCCCACCTACCGAGTGTACTTAACCCCCACGCAGGGGAGACTCGCTTTCTTTTCGCGACGAAACTGTAATGTCGACCGATGTGACCTTGTGGTTGGTGGCCATCTTCTCTTTCAGTGAACCAGGTTTACGGAAGGTAAACTAACGTTCCCTTTCAATTCGAAGATGGCCACCAAAACATTGTTATGGGAAACGTGTACCAGAGCCGTTGCGAGAGAAGAAAGAACAGCAGCATATGAGGGACAATAACTCCTGCCTGACAAGGCCAGCGGCTTGAGCGTGCAACCTCGAGGACCCTAGTGCTCACAGAGGGTAATCTACCACATTCAGGCAGTAGGACCTAGAAAAAGTATGCGAGGTAGCCCAGCTAGCTGCATCACAAATCTCAGCCATGGAGGCACCTCGAAAGAGGGCCCATGATGTAGCCACACCTCTCTTGGAATGTGCGGCTACCCACTCACGCGGGGGTAAGCCAGCACCAGAATATGCAGTCGAGACGGTGTCCGCAATCCAATGCGACAGGTGTTGCTTCGAAAGGGACTGTCCCAGGGTCCGTGTTCCATGGCAGACGAAGAGCTGGTCAGATTGATGCAGCGCTCTCGTCCTATGTACATAACATCTCAGTGCCCGAACCAGGCAGAGAAGGTTCAACTTCCTATCCTCCTCTGAAGCAAACGGTGGAGGATGAAAGGACTCCAGTTCCACAGACTGGTTCATCTGGAAGGCTGTAACCACCTTGGGGGGAAAAGCAGGGTTTGCACGCAGTGACACTCTGCTACCATCATCCCAAATACGCATACAGGAGCTATGCACGGATAGCGCCTGCAGCTCACTAACCCGCTTTGCGGAGGTGATAGCCAAGAGGAAGGCTGTCTTCATGGACAGGTGCTTCAACTCGATGGAGTATATAGGCTCAAATGGGGCCTGTGTGAGAGCCTCCAGTACAATCTCAAGGCTCCATTCGGGAGAATGGCCCTCCTAGGAGGACACAATCTCAGAGTGCCTCTGAGAAACTGGGTAGCCAGAAAATGCACGCCTGAGGACACTGAGTCAATGGGGGCAGGGCAAGCAGAAATAGCTGCTAGTTAAACCTTCAGTGTGGAAGATGATCTACCAGCCTCAAGCAGATCTTGCAGAAACTGCAAGATGACAGACATGGGACAGGAGATTGGATCATTACCGTTAGTACAGCACAAATCTTGAAAATATTTCCACTTATAGGCGTACAGCAACCTAGGGGAATTGCACCTTAGCATTCTGCAGTGTACCCACGACCGCGTCTGACAGCCCTAAGGGTGTCCCTTTCACACAACTCACAACTGGAGCCTGCCTGGCTCCTGGTGCCAAAGTGTGCCTCTCATGTGGCTGAGGAGATCTTAGCAAAGCGAAGCCTTCTCCGACCGGAACTTTTTGAAAAAGGCCAGGAGCAATGGCAGAGGCGGGAATGCGTAAAGGAGCTCTCTGGGCCATACGTGGGCTATGGTGTTGACGCAGAGTGGACCGCCGCAGCGGTGGATGGAGTACCATAGGGGGCAGTGTGTCTTCTCCGCCGAGGCGAAGAGATCAACCTGCGCCTTCCCGAACCGTTCATAAATGCGCTCCACCACCACCTGAGGGTGGAGCCGCAACTCCGACGGAGCAGGGGGAGGGAGCAACTTGGCTACCTGTCTCGACACCTCGCGTTCCCGAAGAGACCACTGCAGGATCTCCTCCACTGCTGGGCCAAAGGTATGGCCTGGTGATATGGGCGCGTCCAATAATCGAAAAACCCTTTATCAGCGTCAGGCACCCGCGTCTGCGATAGCCACAGCTGTCTGCACGCAACCACTAGACCCATTAGACTCCGGCCCAGGGTCTGCCTCTTCAGGCCGGAGATCTGGAGCAACATGTACGATAATAATAACTCCGTGGCTAGCAGCTCTGGGAGCGGGGCGTCACGTAAAATACCATCCAAGTACGCAACCAGCATACTGGATGTGTTTGCCAAGCGGGTACTCTGGGCTCCCGCCACATAAGCCCTCTGGACGTGTGTCTCCGTCACCCTGAGCTGCAGGTTTGGGCGCACAGGGTCCCTGGGCATACCTCCTATCGGTGGAGCCTTAACCAAGGCTGCGATGGTGGAGGACACAGGGGGAAACCTAGTCAGGCCCAGCTTCTCTGCCCCCTCCAATGAGGCCAGTGGAGAACCATGTCTCAATTGCACAGGCACTGTGGCTGGGTGGTTCCAAGAGGAGCGCACCTCCTCCATAAAATCAGGGAAAGCTGGGAAGGGTTGAGCTTGAGGAGCCAAAACATGTGGTTGAAAGACGGAATGGCGTGGCTTTGCCTGCGCTGTCCAGGGGACCTCGGAACTAGGGCCCATTTCAGCAGTGAATTCAGGCTCCGCCTGACCTCCATATTCAGAGGGAAAGCGGACTTCCCCTGTGAGGCAACGTTGGAGAGTGCGTCCTCGTTCGAACAGAGCGCCCGGTCGATCCACTCTCTCTGCTCTCTCATGGAGGGGTCAGGGGGCGGTGCAGTGACTGCGACCAGCACAGGGGTGAGGGGGACGCCACATGGTAGCCCAAGGCAGGAGCCCGAGCTCTATGATCCATTCGATCTAGCCGTAGGTGAAGGGGAGCAGCTGCGGTTAGACACAGACGCCTGTGCACAGGGAATATCCCCGAAGGGGCTCTGTGACAGCGTCAGGAGGCGTGGCTGGGAGGGGCCCACTGCGGGGGACAAGGAATGCCCCCATGCGACTCTCTCCAGGCGATTAGTGAGCATGCAGGGCTGAAAAGCTGCACAGATGTTGTAAGAGCCTTTCAGAGCTGAGGAGGCGTGCTCGGGGCCTAAACATCAAGCGCACATGTTGTGCCTGTCCTCCTGTGGGATATTTGTCCCATAGACCTCACAGGCATGGAAGTCAGCCCTGCCCGACATAGCCCGGAATGCTCTAAGCACCATGAGCACCGAGCACCATGTGCACAGAGTGCCGTGTATCACCGTGTCTAAGGTGCACCTTGAACTGTGCAGCAATAGATACTGTGAGCACCGTGCGCATCGCTTGCACCGAGCACCTCGAGCACCGCATGCCGTGCAGCATTGGGTATAATGTGCACCAAGCACTGTGTGTACCATGCAGCACCAGTAGAAAAGGTGAAAAACACACACAATTCTTAACAATAATACTTACCCTACTAAGATGGACAAACAGAGAGAAGCAGCCTGACACGCGGAGCGAACAGGTGCTGATAGTTAAAACAGAATAAAAAGACTACGAATTTAAAACAACTGATTCCGGGAAAAGCGGCGAAGGCCAGCTTTCAGCACAAAGTGCAGGGGAACTAGCAGGAGCTTACGCAACACTTTTTAGAAGACAAAGGGCTCAATGCAGCACAGAGAGGTCTTACCATACCAATCTTGAGAAGTGAAAAGAGAGCGAGTCTTCCATGCGTGAAGGTTAAGTACTCTCGGTAGGCGGGACTGAGGGGTTCACCAAGGGAAGATGGCCTATTGGCAGCTTTGATAGAAAGACCTCAGTGACGCCTACCAATAGGCAGGGGTGTATCCCATAATGATGTTTTGGTGGCCATCTTCGTATTAAAATGGAACCTGTCTTCATGAAATCTTTTTGTAGCTCTGTTCTCCAGAGTGACTCTGACAGCATCTCCAGGAGCCAAAGTGAAAGAGGGAGAGGCTCTTAACCTGACCTGTGAGGCAGCAGTGAACAAAACCCCCCACCCTCAACTGCACTACACCATTGTGAGAGACGGGGAGCCTGTGACTAACAACACTGACTCTGCACTGTACAGCATAGCCAGCACTGAGAAGAGCCACACTGGGAGCTACACGTGTGCTGTGGAGTCACAGGGAGTGAAGAAGAGCAGCCAGGAGCTACGCATTGAACTGCAAAGTAAGAACAACCTCTACAGTAACTGTAATACAAATATAGTTAATAATAAACCGGCATGGCAAAGAGGACTAAAGATCAACAAGTATATCAACTCTTTTCACCCGCTGGACAAAGAAACAGTTGTTGCCAAGCTCTTGAACCCTGCTGAACAGTTTTGCTTTAAATATGTGTTCCTCAGGATTGTGAATGACACTCACTCACCCCTCCTCTCAACTCAGAGTCCTGGTTGTGGATCATTGCTGCTGTCAGTGTCTCTCTGGTTTTGATTGTTAATCACTCATCTCTCCTCTCTCCTCAGAGTCCTGGTCGTGGAAAATTGCTGCTGTCAGTGTCTCGCTGGTTTTGATTATTATTCTGGTCACATTATTGCTGTTCTATCAATACAAGACCAAAGGTGAGACTCTTTTACCAGTTAAAGGCTGATTGAAGATTACATTTCAGACATTGAGAAAGATTTCATTCAAAACCTCTGTCAAGACTTAATAGTGATACGTTTACAAATCCTAAAACAATCATAATAAAATCATTGAATGTATTTAGGGCTTCTGGTTTTTGGTGTTTCCTGCTGACTTTTCTACTCCTATAAAAATTCAACATGACACCTCTTAACACTAGCACCGCCATAGCCACTTTTTGAACGGCTTTTGCAGTTCAAATTTCAATATCTCTGCGTATGTGAATATCTTATGCATGTCCGTTCTTAAGTATTACTAAATATTTGAATTAAATACCCAAACGGTGTTTCAGCTAATAAGTTGTAAGCACTTGCTTCTGCAACCGCCAGACCAGCAGTTTATGCGGCATATTGAAATGAATACAATATAGCCGACGATTTAATCTGGGCTTTGAAATAAAATCAAAGTCATTGTGAAAGAACGTGGTATATACTCCTGTCGAGTGCTGAAACACTAATGAAAGTCATTCTACACATCATATTATTATTATTATTATTATTATTAACAGTTGTCACAAAATAAACACATTGAATCACAACACAGTGTGATATAGCTACGCTACTTTTTTCTGTCTGCACTCCACTACACTCCCCAGGCAGAACGACTGTGCCACCCTGAATCCTCCTCTCATTGACGAGCCCCCGTGCACTCCACTACACTCCCCAGGCAGAACGACTGTGCCACCCTGAGTGTGTACAGGTGTTAAAGTAAATAAAAAAGTGCTTATTCTAAGCTCTCTGCACAAATCAGTGAGCATCGGGACTGTTGCATTTTACAATACAACGAAGTACGGTGTGGATATACTGGATCAAATGGCACGGCTATATTCTGTCAAAGGTGATTCTAGCAGGTGGCCTGTGGCTGTTTTTTATAATGTTTTGGACCTGGCTTTTGTCAGGAGTGCACTGGGAACACAATCTCCCAGAGGGACATTTTGCAGCTAGCCCTGGAGCTACAATAGAAACATTTTGATAAGAGACACAAAAACCGGCTGGCAAATGCCCTGCAACCTTCAGCCAGCGCTGCGCCCACTGGCACATGTTTACACTTGTTTACACAGAAGTTTATTGCATAAAATCTATTTTATTACAGCTTTTCATGTTTATGTATATGTGTTCGTTTAGAAAAAAATAAGAAAAAAAGTTTAATTTTCAATGTAAATACAGAGTTTCTGCTCTGAAAATGTTATGTATGATATAAAAAATATTTAGTTGTATCAGATTGTTTGTTTTTCATATCGAAGAGGTTTTAAAATGGAGCCGCACATGTTGCAGGTGCGGTGGTTGTATGTAGTCCAAAGTCTCGGTGGTTCTAGTGTTAAATCATTTCTTTAATTGTACCAAATATATTTTTCCTTTATTTATTTTTAATTAAACAGAGATCAGAGATTTAGACAAGGAAGCTGAAGTAACTTGCAAAAAATAATGGTGATTAAGTAGATTCAAGAAAATGCACAGAGTCCTTTTCTTCAATCAGTTGCCAGGTTTATTGAAATATGCAGGGAGTCTGGTCCCAGGTACAGGACAAACAGAATACTCATCATTACAGTGTTTGCATCACATTAAATACCCTTCTGTATAGATGGTCCACCTCCCCTTTCTCTGACACTTAACCAATGGTCAAGGTAATTTAATTTATTGTGTGAGTGTTAATGTGTGTGTGTCTGTGTGTGTAGTCTAGTGTGACAACCTCTGAACTCAGTGCATTTTTCACACTCCTGGAGACAAAAGGTCCATACATCTGCCTTTTGTTATCTTCTTGCAACCCCCTTTAATCCTAGTGGCATTATCTCTTTCAATCTCTCTGAAGTCTTTAGAGCCTGTTCCCTTCTAGTCCACAGCATTGTTATCTCGTTAGCTTGCAGTCATTGTTGGGCAAGAGCTTGTAGACGCAAGGTCTGTATCAATGGTTAACCGTACATGCAATTTGAACCAAACAGTCTGCTATCTGCAATATTAGTCTCTTTTCAGAAAAGAACACCAGTATAGCTCTGCCAGTCCACATGCGTAGCAAACTGCTAATCAATTCTCGATCCATGTTTTCCAACAGAAGCTACATGCCACTCTTGCGTACAATTCTATTCTATGGTATCTACCAAAAAAAACAGGAAACTAGATATTTTCAAACAGGAAATGGAAACTTTCTAGAATTGAGCAGAACCTTCAGGTTTTCAGCGAAAGCTGGTCAGGCATGGATGTAAGCTTAAAGAACTAACTCATTTCAACAACAACGCAGCGTCACAGTGGGCTAAGGCCGTGTGCTATTCAAGGACCTCATGTTGCAAGTTCAAACAAAAATTGTTTTTTTTGTGAGATGTGCCGTTTTAAAACAAATAAATTGTTTAATATAAATGGTGTGGATATCAAACTGCTTGCGTTCTCTGGTTTATTTTGATGTTGACCAACATATGAAATAACATGATTGGTATATGTCTAGTTATTCAGCTTTTCTGTTTGAAAAGTCGCTACACACTATCAAAAAGTTAGAAATGGAAGAGGAAGGAGATTAACAATTTTACCATAGTTTGACAACTTATATCTCATTGTGTATAAGAGTTTTTTTTTTCCACATTTGATGCAAGAAAGTTTCAGAATTATGGTACTGGTACAGATGGCAATTCTAAGTGATTTAGTTTTGCTGCATCAACATGGTGAAAACAGCTCAACTCCTGGAACTGTATAGAGAGTCTTGTTTTTCTAACTTGTACGAGGAACTACTGTTCCTCTCAAAAAAGCACAGTGAAAGCATGGTAAAGCAGAGGGGTATGGTAAAGCACAGAGCGGTATGGTAAAGCACAGGGAAACATTGTAAAGCACAGAGAGGTCTGGTAAAGCATAGGGAAGCATTGTAAAGCACAGAGAGGTCTGATAAAGCATATAAAACACTCAATACAAATGCTGTGTGTGTGTCTGTATGTCTCTGTGTGTCTCTGTCGCTATGTCTGTGTGTCTCTGTGTTTGTTACTGATTTGTTTTATTATTTTTCTCTTCAGATTAACGGATTGGCGTCGACTGGATCTTCTGTTTAGAGGGGACAGAAACACAAGGCTGCCTCCCAGTCTCTCTTCACTGCCAGTTAGGTCTACTAGACAAGTGCGCGCATTAAACTAGGACCAGTAAACCTCACACACTGAGCTACTGCTTTTTCACCAAAAAAATTAATTTTACATTCCAAAAGATGCTTTTTACAAATAAAAAAAATGTGAAATGTGAAGATGCCTGTCTGTAAGCCTTTCTTCCAGAGCATTTCAAGTCATGTGGAGCTCCAAATAAAAATCTACATTGTTGGAAAATTAAGTGTGTGGAAATTCTTTATTTTTTTATTTTATTTTTTTAAGTGATTTATAGCTAAACAAAATAATTTCATAAATATGCTTGGAAGTTGCAGTAGCTCTCAAATGTAGGTGTAGGCCTCTTTTAAAATTGGCGATTGTTGGCCACTGTTATTATTGACTGCATTAGAAAAAAATTACTAGCCCCATAATGCAATTTCGCTCCCAAAGGGATTGAACTTTACACTGCATAGTGTCAATCAATACAGAGCACCAATCAGGAAGGAGAATCGCCTGCACATCTCACCTTAACAGACGTCGTTATAAGGATAAGCTTCTGCCCAGAACGGGGGGGGGGGGGGTCTTGGTCTCCTCTTGGTTTTGCGCTGGGTGGATGTTGTGACAGTAAGGGAGAAAGAAATAAAACAAGGGATAAGATTCCTCCAATGAGAGAGACCGCTTTTCAAGCCAAACTACTGTCCCTTCTGCAGCAGGAAGGCTAGACCGTGGTGGATGTACAGGCAATGGTCAATCCAGCCAGCTCTCAGGCTACTGATTTGAGTAGACAAGGTTACTGCTATAGGCCAATTAGTAGACAGATGTAACAAAGTGTCTGCTGAAGGACATCATTATAAAAAGTTGAGGTTGTTTTCAGGAATGAAACCCACCCCTGCAGGAGAAGAAGAATACGATGCCAAGATTACACAAGCACCTCAGATGATAGATGAATGGAAATGTGTTGATTCTACAAAAAAGCAACGTATAGTTGAAAGCCTGAAAGGACCGGCTGCTGACATTGTTATGTTTTTGAAGGTTGGGAACCCCTCTGCTACTGCCAGAGATTATCTGGTAGCTCTTGAGACTCCATATGGCACAGCTGAGAGTGGACAAGATTTAATGGTGAAGTTCAAGTGCACATATCAAGATGAGGGAGAGAATCTCTCTCAATATTTGTATAATTCAGTTAAGTTACTGCAAAGAGTACTTTTGAAAGAAGGGATTGCTCTAGAGAATATAGACCAAGCTAGAATGGAGCAAGTCATTAAGGGCGCCCCTACTCAATACATAAGAAAGTTTACAAACGAGAGGAGGCCATTCGGCCCATCTTGCTCGTTTGGTTGTTAGTAGCTTATTGATCCCAAAATCTCATCAAGCAGCTTCTTGAAGGATCCCAGGGTGTCAGCTTCAACAACATTACTGGGGAGTTGATTCCAGACCCTCACAATTCTCTGTGTAAAAAAGTGCCTCCTATTTTCTGTTCTGAATGCCCCTTTGTCTAATCTCCATTTGTGACCCCTGGTCCTTGTTTCTTTTTTTCAGGCTGAAAAAGTCCCTTTCTAAATTCTTTTAGCCTGTCTGCATATGACATGCCTTTTAAGCCCGGAATAATTCTGGTCGCTCTTCTTTGCACTCTTTCTAGAGCAGCAATATCTTTTTTATAACGAGGTGACCAGAACTGCACACAATATTCAAGATGAGGTCTTACTAGTGCATTGTACAGTTTTAACATTACTTCCCTTGATTTAAATTCAACACTTTTCACAATGTATCCGAGCATATTGTAAGCTTTTTTTATAGCTTCCCCACATTGTCTAGATGAAGACAATTCTGAGTCAACAAGAACTCCTAGGTCTTTTTCATAGATTCCTTCTCCAATTTCAGTATCTCCCATATGATATTTATAATGTACATTTTTATTTCTTGCGTGCAGTACCTTACACTTTTCTCTATTAAATGTCATTTGCCATGCGTCTGCCCAGTTCTGAATCTTGTCTAGATCATTTTGAATGACCTTTGCTGCTGCAAGTGTTTGCCACTCCTACTTGTGTCATCTGCATATTTAACAAGTTTGCTTACTAAACCAGAATCTAAATCATTAATGTAGATTAGGAATAGCAGAGGACCTAATACTGATCCCTGTGGTACACCGCTGGTTACCACACTCCATTCTGAGGTTTGTCCTCTAATCAGTACTTTCTGTTTTCTACATGTTAACCACTCCCTAATCCATGTACATGTGTTTCCTTGAATCCCAACTGCGTTCAGTTCGAGAATTAATCTTTTGTGCGGGACTTTGTCAAAAGCTTTCTGGAAATCTAAATAAACCATGTCATATGCTTTGCAATTATCCATTATCGACGCTGCATCCTCAAAAAAAAATCAAGTTAGACACGATCTCCCTTTCCTAAAACCATGCTGACTGGCTCCCAGGACCCCATTACCATATAGGTAATTTTCCCTTTTGGATCTTATTATAGTTTCCATAAGTTTGCATATAATAGAAGTCAGGCTTACTGGTCTGTAGTTACCTGGTTCAGTTTTGTTTCCCTTTTTGTGGATCGGTATTACATTTGCAATTTTCCAGTCTGTCGGTACCACCCCTGTGTCAAGAGACTGCTGCATGATCTTGGTTAACGGTTTGTAAATTACTTCTTTCATTTCTTTGAGTACTACTGGGAGGATCTCATCCGGCCCAGGGGATTTGTTTATTTTAAGAGCTCCTAGTCCCTTTAACACTTCTGCCTCAGTTATGCTAAAGTTATTTAAAACTGGATAGGAACTGGATGACATGTGGGGCATGTTGTCAGTATCTTCCTTTGTAAAAACTTGTGAAAAGTAATCATTTAATATATTTGCTATTTTTTTTTCTAAATCTACAATTTTGCCATTTGTATCTCTTAGACATTTAATCTCCTCTTTGAATGTTCGCTTGCTGTTGTAATATTGGAAAAACATTTTGGAATTGGTTTTAGCTCCCTTAGCAATGTTCATTTCTATTTCTCTCTTGGCCTTTCTAACTTCCTTTTTTACTTGCGTTTGCAGTTCTGCGTACTCTTTCTGCATACTTTCTTTTTGGTCCTTTTTTAATGCTCTGTAAAAGTGCCTTTTTTTGCTGAATATTTTTTTTTAATTGATCTATTAAACCATTTTGGCAATTTAGTTTTACATTTAGATTTGTCTACTTTAGGGATGTAATTGTTTTGCGCCTCTAGTACTACATTTTTGAAGAACAACCGTCCTTCTGTGGGTGTTCTCTATTTTACTCCAATCTACTTGTTAGTGTTTCAGACCTTCGTCATCATCACTCTCAGACAACCACATTTCTGTAACACCTATCACATCATAGTTACCTGTTAGTGCAGTAGCTTCAAGTTCTAGAATTTTGTTTCTGATACTTCCAGCATTTAATGGTTGTCTTACCAGAGTTGTTCTTGTTTTGATGTGGTCTCCCTTCTGTTTTTTTGTTGATTTCTCCCCCCTTCCTTTCTAATTTAAATGCTTCTGAACCTGCTTGAGGATCTTTTCTCCAAGTAGACTAATCTAATCCTGACTTCAGGTACTTTCCGGGGTGCAAGTGGTTGGATTGTACTTTCTGATGCTGTGTCCCTTGTGTTTACCTTTACATGCAGCACTTATTTCTTCCTGTAACTTTTGCATCTATGTTCTTCTCTCATTTTTTTTTTTAACTGTGTGAGCTCCTGCTTCACTCCCTTACTACTACTACCCTCATGCAGCAGCGTTTTATTGAAGACTAAGAGGTCTTGGACATACTGACATGTCTCTCCTTCCTCTTGATTTGCTTCACTATTATCTAGTTCTCGTTCTGCCAATCAAATTAAAGCTAGTTTACTTTTATTTTTCAGTCTCATCATCATCCTTAATGCATTAAGTACTTGCATGTCTGTACTAGCTGGTCCCACTGCAACTGACTTAAAGCAGTACTTGGCTTCTCGTGTAGTTGTTCCAGCTCCATGATGACACTTGCCAATCCTTCCACAGTCTGAAAAAAAATGGTAGCACTGATATTCTAATTTTTACCTTGGAGGAGTTGGTTCCTGTCCTTTCATTTTATGTCTACTCCTGGCTAGGCTCGCCAAAATATGTTGCAACTTTGAAATAACACTGGATGAAAACTGTGTTCAGGTTAATGGTTTTTATTTCCAAGCACACTGAAAAAAAGCAAAAAAAATCTTTACACTGGCCGTTGGCCTTGTTTACAGCATAAACAAAGAGGCAGCACCTGTGCAATACTGCTTCACCTTTTATTACTCTGCAGCTTACATCAGACACCATCTACTGGCCGGGGTTAGTATTGATTGCCTAATGTATTTCAATGGACATTAATTTTACCAGAGAGTAAACAACCAACATCCAGAATTCTGTAACATGTATATTTGGGGGTAGATTGTCCAGGTCTACAATGCCACACACAGATGTACTTCATCTACACTTATTGCAAGTATTTACAAAAGGAGAATTTATGCAATAGTCCAAGGTTAACAAAATGTTTGTGTATATTACCAGAGTTTGTATAGAAGAGAATGAAGTAGTAAAGGGGTTCTTAAGGAAACTAGAACACATTTTTAAACTAATGCTATATATTCAATAAAATTTATAAATAAAATTGAGCCATCACACTGGACTGGACAATTGGCAATGTTGTTTCTCCATTTACAATAGGGAGATAAATGTGAATCTGGTTATCTAAAGACCTAAGTTTAATCAATCATACACAAAATCATGGAAACAGTAAGAATGAAAAGAAGAATATTTATATATTAACAATACAAGTGAGAGAGCATGGTTTTAGGAAGGGTAGCTCTTAAATTCACTAGATTTCTTTCAGGAGGTGACTACTAGTGTGTGGAAGGATAGTGTATATGACATTTTAAAAATCTAATAAGTACTGCACAAAAGGCTATATCTAAAAGGTATAATTAGTAGGAATAAATGGTAAAGTAGGAGCCTGGACTCATAACTGGTTACAAGATAGGAAGCAGAGTTATAATTAGGGGGCAGGCAGCAAACTGGAGTAACATAATAAAGTGGGGGACCACAGGGATCAGTAATGGGACCATTGCTGTTCACCTAAATAAAGTGACTTGTACCAAGACTTAAATCAGCAAACTATGCAAATTTGAAGACAAAACTAGGAGGTATGGAGCACCATGTGTGCCAAAACTATCCTGCCAGTTTGTCAATTTGCCCAGCAATTCATCCATAAATTTCTCAATTCATACAGTAATTCATAAGCGTACATTAATTCATCAATACGAAAGGCTGTATGGACCTGCAAATTTCCAACCTGACAAACTTCCAACTATCAGTTTTACACTGTTGGAAAAAACACTGCAACCTTTCTATCCAATGGGAGCACACTAATATTTTAATTAAAATCCATTCTCACTTAACTGTTTCAGCCACCAATATTTAGAAGGGAGTCTTAAAAGATATTAAGATACTCTACTCTGCTGATTTTCAATGGAGACTACAGTCTCACTACACACAAAGCATTGCGGCAAGCTTTGTCAGATTCTTCGGTCCGCAAGCATGGGAAGCCATCTTTATGGGTCAGGGCATTCAGCTTGTGGTAGTCCACACAACCTCCAAGAACCATGTTTCTTCTTCTCCAGTACTACATGGACTGCTACTCTCACCACTCCCCGATCAAACACTGTTTAGAGGAGCGTCCTCAATTCCTGGTACAAGCTTGGTGGGATTGGCCTATACTGTTCCTGGGAAGAAGGGGCCCTCCCAGTAGGGTAAACTGTGAAACCGACACTTTTTCAAATAACATGGGATTTTCAACTGACCTTTCTGCCTGGTCAATTCTCCCATCCATTTGCCCTACGATGGCTGGGTGTCTTAGAGCCATAATGACGCTGTTGTAAGCAGTTCCCTCTAAGGTGGCCACTCTTCCCACATTGCGCACAGATGGGGCATCCCTGATCATCCCAATGTAGACTAGGCTGTAAATGGTACCGTCCGTCCTCAACTCTCCCCCTAAGGACACTAGTAGACGGGCACAACAGCTGCAACTTTAAGGCATGGCCGCCAACAGATCTCCTCACAGAAGGAGATACCCAACTCTCATAGCTGTTCCTGCAGTTCTCTCGTTAGGTCCACTCGGAAGTTATTTTTCCGGCTTTCCGTATCCAATGCAAGTTTTGGGGCCGAGGCAAAGTCATAGGACAGACGATAGCTTCAGTTTTCTCCTCCCTTTCCAGTATCTTGGCCTCTTGAATGACTTCTGGAAATGTATTTTGAGGGTTGATGCACTTGTCACTAATCTTGGCAGTAGCCCGAACACACGTTGGTCCCACAGTACTTCCTCTCCTTGTTCCACTGCTCCAGGTCCCTATTGTCACTAAAGTAATTCAGGTAACCAGGAGTTTGAAAGCCCCCCCCCCCAGTCTCGCCCCCATGTTGACAGGCCTTAAAGTTCACTCTACATTTTACCACAGAAATGTTATCCCCATATAAGTGGTGCAGAACCTTCCAGATTAAATGTGCAAATTGCCCGTTCATCCTTGAGCACTAGCGCTTGTTTTGCAGTCCCCTCTAATGCACCACACAGAAAGTCCATTTGTTGAGCCTCTCCTAGCCCTTGGGAGCACAACATTACCTGTACCAGCGCCTGCCAATCTTGATAGTTTCCCTCCCCATTGGATGTAAATATCCAGGCTAACCTCAAACACCAAGGCATGGTATTCACCAGAGGGTCAACCCTATCCCCTTGAGCATCCATCGTGTGTGCAGGACAAGCAGGAGTTCTGTCAACTACGCCAAAAAACCACCCGTGTTACAGGTGGGGTGACCAGGGGTAAGTACAGGTAATTATACAATTAGTAAGTACTGACTATGCCACCTTGTTTGAAAAAGGGCAAGAACCTTTGGTGACCAAATGATAACCTTCTAAACAGGTTCTTCTGATTCCCAGGGATCAGACACACCACTCAGGAACACCAAGTAGGTTAAAACAAGTTGTATTGTTTCTCCAGAGGGAGAAGTATTTTAAATTAAAACCCAAAAATAAAACAGGATATTTCCCCTCAAGAAAAGAGTGAGTAATGAGTCGGGTACTGGCCCAGGGTAAGAGACTGAACCAATCCTAGCCACCCCACATGCCCAACCACTAATAACCCTCTCTGCAGTGAGGAACCTGACTTGCCACCAACTGCAGAGGACGATCTCGGAGAAAGACAAAAGGCAGTCAGGACCACATAACGGTAAGGTTGCAGTTGGTTATTTCCCCTTTGTCTCTTGCATATCTTTGTCCTTATCTGGGACCCAGCAAGTTTCTGGACCACCGAATGCAAATTGTGGATGAAGATTCTGGACACGCAAGAAGGAGGCTGTCAGAACCACACACGCAAACAGTAAACACAGCTTTCCCCACACAACTTGTTTCCTTCCCCCAGCCTCTCTAAAACTTTTATATCTTTCTCTGGATCCAGAGCCCAATGCCGCACCCTGGACACCCGACGATGGAACTATTAAGTAGACTCCATAGTTTGTAGGACTGTTGGTGGTGCCTCTCGCTCCTGAACAGTCCCTCCAATATGTTCCAGTCCACCCAACGCCAGCAGTGTAGGATTTACTTTGTAAAGCAATTAACCTCATTCATAATGACAAAAAGTTACTGTTAAATTGATCGTGTGGTTTGTAAAAGTTCTAACTACAGCACAATAAGTATCCAAAGGGTGCCCATAGAACAGTGCAGCACAAAAAAAAAAAAAAATACCCAAGGCAAAAACGGAGAAGCAAAAACACAATGGCAAAATAAACCCAGTCCCAAATCAATAGGTTGGCCACCAACCACTAGTAGTTACCCTAGAATGTTTGTTTCCATTCCAGGTACTGCTAGTTTGTCTGTGGTTTGTTTCTTATCCTTCACCTCCAGTAGGTGCCCGTAACAGCGCCTTTATGTTGGAGTTATATACAGCTTAAGTTGTTGTATTAGTTTTATGGTGAACGCACTGGCAGAGAGAAACGAGATGAAAGTGAAACTTATTTGCAGGGGAAAACCCCCAATAAAATGTCACAAGTGGAATACAGTCTACTTAATGTAGAAAAATTGGTGAGCCAACCAGGAGAAATTACTTTAGTAAGGAGTTTAAATCTACCACAAGCCAAATCAGAATCTGTGCTGCAAGCAACTGAGTGGGAGTCTGTGGTTTCCAAGACGCCATAGGAGGTGGAAAAACTGCAAGATCTGGAGAGTGCTACTATGAGGCAATTCATATTGGAACGGCTAGTTGAAGTTTGACTACACGTGAAGGTTCAGGTGGCCCTAAAGAAAAAAAGCCCAGCCTACAGCAAGCAATTCATGTATTAGAAGACTAGGGATAAGAGGAAGTGGAAATGGCCCAGCAATATCTTTCACAGATCAGGGGAAAGATGTCTGAGGCAGCTCAGACTGAAAATAGTGGAGAGGATCAGTCTTTAAATCCTCCAGCTGAGTATTTTCAAAGACATAGCTATGCAGAAATATTTTGAAGAGTCTACTAGAGACTTAGTCAGGATTAAAGCATTAAATGGGAAGTGTAACATGTGGCAAAGCAAAAAACAGCCAAAGAAATAGTATATACCAATTTGATGCATCAAAAGGACATCACTATAGAAAGGCCACAAATCAGAAGTGTTAAGCAGTGATTAAAGCCATTAGTCCTGGTCTCTGTATACAAGACATGATAGAGCGCTTGAACCCTATTCCCAGCTCTGAACAATTGAGGACAAGGACAGTAGTAAAAGCAGCTCAAAGTCAAACAGCCGCGTGTGTTTTTCTGATAACAAACAAGCTGAAACTCGGAGCAGCTGATTCAAATTCAGCGCCGTTTTGAGACACGGGCGAGGGGAGGAGCCGACAGCACAGCAGAACAACGCAGTTAAACGAGGCAGTCTTCCCAGCGACAGCGAGTGGGACAAGTACAGCGTGGAAGAGTACAGAGCAGTTTCGAAGCAGTTTGAAAGCAGGTTGACGGCTGCAGAAGAAACTAAACTTCAAAAAAAAAACCCTCAACATGGTCTTCAAGCCAGTAATCTGTGACACCTGCTTGATGTGGGAAATCCAAGAAAACCCAGCGGAGCTAAACCAAGTGTGCGTAAAGTGCCGCGCGATCCAGGATTTGCATAAACTAGTAAGTATGCTAGAAATGGAGCTGGAAGAAGTGAGACAGCAACAAGATCTTGAGGAACTGGCACACCCACAATTCATGGAAGTCTGCATCACCCCTAACAGACTGAAAGCCACCAGGGAGATAGAAGGTCAGAACAGCTGGGTTCAGGTAGGCAGAAGCAGGGAAAAAAAGAAACTTCGTCAAACACAACCACCAGAAATCAAAACAACCAACAGATTTGAGTCACTTCAGAATTGTGATGAGCAGAACCAACAACAAGAGAATGAAAGGAACAACATCCAGGACCCTATTGACAGTGGTGACAAGACAGTAAAAAGAAGGGAGGTCATGATTGTTGGGGACTCCATATTGAGAAACACAGCAAGTTCAGTTCGCAGTTTGGACCCCCTTACTACAACAGTGTGCTGCCTTCCGGGAGCCTCGGTCAAGCACATCACTGAGAACGTGGACAGGCTCCTAGAACGAACAGGAGACGACCCGGTAGTAGTCGTCCACATCGGTACAAACAACATTGGAAGAGACAGACCAAAATCCCTGCAAAACAAATTCAGAGAGCTAGGAAGGAAATTAAAAGAGAAAACCAAAACTGTGGTATTTTCTGGTATACTACCGGCACCTTGCAAAGGACCATATGGACAGCTGGAAATAATTAATCAAAACGAATGGTTGAAGACGTGGTGCACACGGGAAGGCTTCACCTATCTTGATCATTGGACCACTTTCTACAACGAGGACTATCTGTATAGACGGGATGGACTGCATTTAAATAACAAGGGAACTAGTCTACTTGGAGAAAAGATCCTCGAGCAGGTTCGGAAGCATTTAAACTAGAAAGGAAGGGGGGAGAAATCAACAAAAAAACAGAAGGGAGACCGCATCAAAACAAGAACAACAACTCAGGTAAGACAACCATTAAATGTATTTATCTAAATGCTAGAAGTATCAGAAACAAAATTCTAGAACTTGAAGCTACTGCACTAACAGGTAACTATGATGTGATAGGTGTTACAGAAACGTGGTTATCTGAGAGTGATGGGGACGAATATAATATTTGTGGGTATACACTGTATAGGAAAGACAGGCAGGACAGAAGAGGAGGAGGGGTAGCGCTATACATAAGAAACAGTCTTGAAGCCCAGGTGTTAAACCTGGACAAAGAAAATAAAACCGAATCAATATGGGTCAGAATAACAGACAAAAATTCAAAAGGCATAATAATAGGAGCATGCTATAGACCGCCAGATTCAGACGGTGAGCAAAATAATCTGTTATACAATGACATTAGAAATGTGTGTAGCAAAGGAGAAGCCATACTAATGGGGGATTTCAACTTCCCCCAAATAAAATGGGAAAACCCGGTGGGTAGCACGAAGGATGAAATAGAAATGGTGGAAATGACAAATGACTGCTTCCTAACACAATTTGTCAAGGCACCGACTAGAGGGGAGGCATGCCTTGATTTAGTCTTTTCAAATAACGAAGATAGAATAACTAAAACAGAGGTCAGAGAACCACTGGCAAACTCAGACCACAACATGGTCTCATTTGAAGTGTTTTTTAAATCCCCAAAAGTAATGACTAAAGCTAAGGTTTACAATTTTAGAAAAGCAAACTATGAAGGTATGAAACAGAGACTAACAGAAGTAGATTGGAGTAAAATAGAGAAAACACCCACAGAAGAAGGATGGTTGTTCTTCAAAAACGTAGTACTAGAGGCGCAAAACAATTATATCCCTAAAGTAGACAAATCTAAATGTAAAACTAAATTGCCAAAATGGTTTAATAGATCAATTAAAAAAAATATTCAGCGAAAAAAGGCACTTTACAGAGCATTAAAAAAGGACCAAAAAGAAAGTACGCAGAAAGAGTACACAGAACTGCAAACGCAAGTCAAAAAGGAAGTTAGAAAGGCCAAGAGAGAAATAGAAATGAACATTGCTAAGGGAGCTAAAACCAATTCCAAAATGTTTTTCCAATATTACAACAGCAAGAGAACATTCAAAGAGGAGAATAAATGTTTAAGAGATACAAATGGCAAAATCGTAGAGGAAGAAAAAAAAATAGCAAATATGTTAAATGATTACTTTTCACAAGTTTTTACAAAGGAAGATACTGACAACATGCCCCACATGTCATCCAGTTCCTATCCAGTTTTAAATAACTTTAGCATAACTGAAGCAGAAGTGTTAAAGGGACTAGGAGCTCTTAAAATAAACAAATCCCCTGGCCGGATGAGATCCTCCCAGTAGTACTCAAAGAAATGAAAGAAGTTATTTACAAACCGCTAACCAAGATCATGCAGCAGTCTCTTGACACAGGGGTGGTACCGACAGACTGGAAAATTGCAAACGTAATACCGATCCACAAAAAGGGAAACAAAACTGAACCAGGTAACTACAGACCAGTAAGCCTGACTTCTATTATATGCAAACTTATGGAAACTATAATAAGATCCAAAATGGAAAATTACCTATATGGTAACAGGGTACTGGGAGACAGTCAACATGGTTTTAGGAAAGGGAGATCATGTGTAACTAACTTGCTTGATTTTTTTTGAGGATGCAACATCGCTAATGGGTAATTGCAAAGCATATGACATGGTTTATTTAGATTTCCATAAAGCTTTTGACAAAGTCCCGCACAAAAGATTAATTCTCAAACTGAACGCAGTTGGGATTCAAGGAAACACATGTACATGGATTAGGGAGTGGTTAACATGTAGAAAACAGAAAGTACTGATTAGAGGAAAAACCTCAGAATGGAGTGTGGTAACCAGCGGTGTACCACAGGGATCAGTATTAGGTCCTCTGCTATTCCTAATCTACATTAATGATTTAGATTCTGGTATAGTAAGCAAACTTGTTAAATTTGCAGACGACACAAAAGTAGGAGGAGTGGCAAACACTGTTGCAGCAGCAAAGGTCATTCAAAATGATCTAGACAAGATTCAGAACTGGGCAGATACATGGCAAATGACATTTAATAGAGAAAAGTGTAAGGTACTGCACGCAGGAAATAAAAATGTACATTATAAATATCATATGGGAGATATTGAAATTGGAGAAGGAATCTATGAAAAAGACCTAGGAGTTTTTGTTGACTCAGAAATGTCTTCATCTAGGCAATGTGGGGAAGCTATAAAAAAGGCTAACAAGATGCTCGGATACATTGTGAAAAGTGTTGAATTTAAATCAAGGGAAGTAATGTTAAAACTGTACAATGCACTAGTAAGACCTCATCTTGAATATTGTGTGCAGTTCTGGTCACCTCGCTATAAAAAAAGATATTGCTGCTCTAGAAAGAGTGCAAAGAAGAGCGACCAGAATTATTCCGGGCTTAAAAGGCATGTCATATGCAGACAGGCTAAAAGAATTGAATCTGTTCAGTCTTGAACCAAGAAGACTACGTGGCGACCTAATTCAAGCATTCAAAATTCTAAAAGGTATTGACAGTGTCGACCCAAGGGACTTTTTCAGCCTGAAAAAAGAAACAAGGACCAGGGGTCACAAATGGAGTTTAGAAAAAGGGGCATTCAGAACAGAAAATAGGAGACACTTTTTTACACAGACAATTGTGAGGGTCTGGAATCAACTCCCCAGTAATGTTGTTGAAGCTGACACCCTGGGATCCTTCAAGAAGCTGCTTGATGAGATTTTGGGATCATTAAGCTACTAACAACCAAACGAGCAAGATGGGCCGAATGGCCTCCTCTCGTTTGTAAACTTTATGTTCTTAGGAGACCACTCATCCTGCACACTATACAGGTGCATGTTCAGATGGTAAAAGCTTGCATGCAGCTGCAGTAAAACCTGTGCACTTCCTACCAAGCCAGTCTCATCCTGGGAGGGAACAAGAATAGTACTCCCAGATCTCCCGAGCAATACGTTGTGCCTACGGTAGAATCTACAGACAGCCAGCTACAGTTGTGGGACCCATCAGTAAATCTGAACCACTTACCAGATGACCAGCAGGTGATTGTCAAGCAACTGTCGAGAGGAGTGCAATGCACTTCATTACAGCTACATTAAACCTAAAAATGAGACCTTCAAAAGAGCACACCTCTGTACCAAAACCACTTCAAAAGAAATCTCCAAGATATGCTTAACTGGGGCTGGATCACTAAGTCTAGATCTATTTCCTCAGGAATAAAGTGACAGTAGTCAGAGTGCTGAGAATACCATAAACTTACCCCCAAAAAAAGCACCTGATCACCATTCCATACCAAGACTAAGACATGTTGGACAATGAGTGGAAGAATCCGTTTCTATATTAGAAAGGGAAAGTGCATCAGGGGGTTCATTGAAGAGAACAGTCATCCTCTTACTGCCCTTAACTCCATGGGGCCTGTATGAGTGGGTCATAATCCCATTTGGCTCAAGTTCAGGCCCAGCAGAATTCCAAAGTATGGAAGAGTGCTTGTCACGGCCCAGACAAAATGCCAGTCCTACCTCGACAACCTAGTTCACAGCAAATCATTTGAGGACCATATGAAAGATATCTGTACGGTATTGCAATGCTACCAGCAGCATGGAATCAAGCAGACTGCAAAGAGTGAAGTTTTCAAAAGTCAGATTCCTGAGAAATTGTGGAAAGGATATTCCATGGACCCAGCTGAAATTTAACTAGTACAAGCATTAAAAAAAAAAAAAATGATTTCATACTAGAAATAGGGCACAGTCAATTTCTCACGAACACAACCTCTGATCTGCTGTCAACTGGAAACACTGAAGCTTCACACCAGCTTCCATCACAACATTCAATTGTCTGGACAAATCACCAGGTCGTCTTAATCCAGCTTATTGACTACTTGTCATATCTTCCAGTGTTAGAGTACCCAGATTCTGGTAGTACATTTACTTTACACTTATGCTTCCCAGGAAGCGCTCGGGGCAGAACAGCAATTGTTTATGGCTCCAGAACTTGACACCAAGAGAAATTACCACATGCATTCTTGGAATGCTAGAATTTAGCATTAAAGTGGGCTATATACAAAAGACTTAGATTATCTTTACTATGCACAATCATTCACAGATAACCTGCCAACATGTCCTCACCACAGCAAAACTAATTGCAAATCAGACAGATCTTGTAGATTGTATTCTTATACTAAAGTTAGTCTTAAAACAAATGCAGATGGCTTGTCCTGAATGCCCTTGAATATTGAGCAATATATCCAACAGTGCTTCCAGTAGTACAGCTGGAAGTGATAAGTAGCACAGTGCAAGTTAGTCAGGCCCAACAAGAACTAATGCCCAGGTTCTGTCCAATCACTGATCTAGTGGCACCAAGAGAAGCGAGGCGGATCGTATCTCCTGTACAACCATTCCCAAAAAGGCGAGAAGTACAAGATTCTGCAATAAGCAGGGTACTAGAATACAAGTCTAAGAATGAGACCTGAGACAGGGCAAACTGATACCATAGCAGAGTGGAAAAAACTTTCCAGATAATGGAATTTTGTATAGAAAAACAGCATCAGTTAATTGGTTCTGCCAAAAAAAAAAAAAAGTACCACCAGATATACAAAAAACTGTATGAAGACATGGGTCACTTAGGGGTGGAGAGGACACTAAATTTAGTACATGACTGATTGTAATGGTTTCACGTGCAAAATGTGCGTGGAGCACTATGACAACAGTATAGAGAGAACAGTGGCTGAAACTTATAAAATTGCATCAAATCAGCAAGACATGAAAGAGGGGCAAAGATTACTATGACAGGAAAATTCATGGTGCTGAACTGTGACCTGGAACCAGAGTACTGGTCAGAAATCTGACCAGGGAATACATTCTTACTGGAAGACAATTTGTGGCAGACGAGAAGATTGACAGCCCGGTAAACAAATTGAAACCAGAGACTGGTAATGGCAGTGTTAGAATTTTGCATCACAATTTGTTATTTCAGTGATATTTCTTGCCATTTGATCAACAGTCAGTCAAATGCACAAAATTAGAATGGTCCAGCAGCAAAGCTGGAAGTCGAAGTTATATACGGCTCCAAGTTTTTGTATTAATTCTATGGTGAATGTACAGACAGAGAAAACTGACCAAACAGACCAACAGAAGTAGAGTGGAGTAAAAAAAGAAAAGCAATGGCTGTTTTTCAAAAATGTATTAGGAGGAGCAAAACAATTAAATCCCTAAAAGTAGACAAATCTAAATGCAAAACAAATTGCCAAAATGGTTTAATAGATCAATTAAATTCAGCAAAAAGGTACTTTACAGTGTTTGAAAGAGACCAAAAACAAAGTACACTGCAAACCAGTCAGAGATGTAGAAATGAACATTGCTATGGGGGCTAAAACCAATTAAAATATAACAGCAAAATAACTTTTAAAAAGAGGAGGTTAAAGGTTTAAAGATACAAATGGCAAAAATCAGAAGCAATAGTAAATTGTCATAATTACTTTTCACAAGTGGAGGATACAGACAGACAACATGCCCCACATGTAACCAAGGCAGAAGTGTTAAAGGTACTAGGAGCTCTTAAAATAAAGAAATCCCCTGTGTTGGATGAGATCCTCCCAATAGTACTCAAATGAAAGACGTTATTTACAAACCGCTAACAAAGATCATGCAGTCTCTTGACACAGGGGTTGTACCGACAGACTGGAAAATTGAAACTTAATACCGATCCACAAAAAGGGAAACAACTGAACCAGGTAACTGCAGACCAATAAGCTTGACTTGTTATGTTAACTTATAGAAGCTGTAAGATCCAAAATGGAAAATTACCTATGTGATAACAGTATCCTGGGGGACTGTCAACATGGTTTTAGGAAAGAGTGTCTAACCCGTTTGATTTGAGGATGCAAACACCAGTAATTGTAAAGCATATGACATGGTTTATTTAGATTTCCAGAAAGCTTTTGACAAAGTCCCGCACAAAAGATTAATTCTCAAACTGAACGCAGTTGGGATTCAAGGAAACACATGTACATGGATTAGGGAGTGGTTAACATGTAGAAAACAGAAAGTACTGATTAGAGGAAAAACCTCAGAATGGAGTGTGGTAACCAGTGGTGTACCACAGGGATCAGTATTAGGTCCTCTGCTATTCATAATCTTGGAGTAGTGGCAAACACTGTTGCAGCAGCAAAGGTCATTCAAAATGATCTAGACAAGATTCAGAACTTGTCAGATACATTGCAAATGACATTTAGAGAAAAGTGTAAGGTACTGCATGCAGTAAATGTGCATTATATATCATATGGGAGATATTGAAATTGGAGAAGGAATCTATGAAAAAGACCTAGGAGTTTGTTGACTCATTTAGACAATGTGGGGAAGCTATACAAAAAAAAAGCCAAAGTGCTCAGATACATTGTGGAAAGTGTTGAATTTAAATCAAAGTAATGTTAAAACTGTACAATGCACTAGTAAGACCTCATCTTGAGGTGTTCAGTTCTGGTCACCTCACTATAAAAAGGCAACTGCTGCTCTAGAAAGAGTGCAAAGAGCGACCAGAATTATTCTGCGTTTAAGACGCACATCATATGCAGACAGGCTAAAAGAACTGAATCTGTTCAGTCTTGAACAGACTACCCAATTCAAGCATTCAGAATTCTAAAAAAGTATTGACCATCAAGCCAAGGGACTTTTTCAATCTGAAAAAGAAACAAGGACCAGGGGGTCACAAATGGAGATTAGTGAAAGGGGCATTTAGAACAGAAGGCACTTTAACACAGAATAGGAGGGGGTCTAGAATCAACTCCCCAGTAATGTTGTTGAAGCCAACACCCTGGGATCCTTCAAGTAGCTGCTTTGAGATTCTGGGATCAATAAGCTACTAAAACTGAAAGAGCAAGATGGGCCGAATGGCCTCCTCATTTGTAAACTACGTTAAGATTATCAAAAAGGTTTCACACTCATTTGCAGGGAAACCCTAATACGTTGTCATGGAAGTGGAATAGTGTCCTTATTTAAAAGGTGCAACATTAAAGCCTAGCATGTTTTTTGCCCCTCTCCAAAAGGAAAACAAAAAACAAACCTAGAAAATCCTTGTTTGTGAATTAAGCTATTTCCCCGTTTTATATAAAACAGGGTTTTGGATACAGCAACATTACACCTCCTCCTCTGTCCATCAGTTTGCTTCTCATTGGTCAGTTCCCCACACTGTCATGATCCAGTGATCCTAGATCCAACCCCGTTTATTTCATTAGTACAGCAGGCCCCAGATGGTTGGCATTTCCACTGGGTCCTTATGGTGACTGCTATATGGACTAGTGATTATACAAACACATTGAGAAATCCAAGTTTAGTATTCCTGGAACGAGAGGGGACATGTCCACCATATAAAAATTACACCTGTACCCTTAAAAATCAGACCCAGGACAATCAAGGCAAAGCTGTACAAACAATCTTAACTGTACACAAACAAAAAGCACTGAATCCATGTATGGATGCTTTATAGATTTAATTTTTCCAAAATTCACATTAGTGTTATTTCTTTAAAAATAATGCATTTAAGAATGTGTGCAACACCTAAGCATAACAGCCGTTTAAATGGATTACAGATTCCAGGGAACTCTACAAATGACAACTAAAAAACAATGCCTGTTCCTTTGAAACCTCTCTACTATCAGACATAGTTAATATTGCCAGCATGTCCAATTTGATTAATGTGGCATGAGTCATTAAGTTTCCCCACTTTCAGAGAAAGAGGTTCTGAAGACCCAAAATATCAGCAATGAATACAACAGAATGGTAACACCAACTTGCCTAAGAATTCACATATTCAAGGACTGTTTCACTGCAGAAATGATGTCCTTTATCTGAGGTACACTGTGTTCTTCAAGGATCTTTGCATATGGCATGGGGATGTCTGCACCAGTCACCCGGATCACTGGCGCATCCAGATAGTTAAAGCCTGGGCCTAAAGGAAGAAAAACACAAGGACTTAAACACCTGCAATTCACTTGGTTGATTTCCTGCTGAACACTAAAATGTTCAATGCTAGAATGTAGGAAAAAACAGAATAGGCTGCTAAAGTAGCACTTCATGATATACACATTTTACAAAAAAAAAAAAAAAAGCTTGTTTTCAATATTGAAGCTTATTCTAACCCAAATTCAATGCCACTTGCCTGTCAAAGACCAATACAGCACATACTAAATTGTCACCTTGATCACCTACCTGTGTAGGCTTCCTTGCTGAGAATTGCAGTGTTCTGCACAGTTTGAGTTAATTGCTGCCGTTAACAAGATGCAATACTTTGACGGATGTCTACTATTCATAACTAGTCAAGTTTCCTTATTCTTCCATAAAGAATCCATAATGAATTGCATCCAAATGCAACTCCTTAAATGTGGAGTTAATGTACCTGGTATTTAAAACACACAATATAAAGACTACCTTCAGGATAAATTTGATACATTACCATTGTCAGAATAAGTTTAAGGCTTGGCCAAGCCCTCAGGGAGATAGAGAGATAGAGAGATAGAGATATGCTTTCTAGTAGCCCAGCAGAGTGAATTGAAGGCAGGTATGTTCTAAAAGGCCTTCATTAGGCTGGTTTCACTACAGGTTTGTGAATTTTAGGCACCCATTTCATTGGATGAGCAAAGGGAGCTTGAATAAAATCCCTTTAAAAAGTTTAAACTTTGTAAGGCTGAGAAGGTTTTCTCTGTGAGACTAGCTTCTCCAAGTCACCAACAAGAGAAAAAGGCTAAATATTCTAAAGTCTTATGACCATGCTTGTTTATACATCTGTCACAATACACATGAATTTTCCTAGTTTGATTTCGAGTCTGGCAATGTCCTAATTTGGGGAGGTTTGTTACAATATAATTGTGTAAGAGCTCACCTGTGTGAATGTTTATGAAATTACCTTCCATGATCCTGGCGCAGATTTCCGCTCCGACGCCAAACTGTGGCCACCCCCCCTCCACTGTGACCAAGTGATGGGTCTTCGCCACGCTTTTCTCAATCGCCTCCATGTCCAGGGGCCGGATACTGCGGAGATTGATGACCTGCGGAGAACCAGGGCTTGCCATTTACAAGCAAAACACAGCAAGTGCTTAACTAACCAGGTCAAAAACATGCAGCCTTCCTCTCAGTGCAAGGTGAAAGACACTCAGTCAGTAAACACAAATCAATAGTATCCCCTCCTTTTATATACAAGGGGGACAGGCACAGCTAGACACACTGACAAGGGGAAAGACCCACCTCACACTCAATGTCTTTAGCCAGAATTGTTGCTGCATCCAGACAGTGCCCGACATAAATTGTGTGGGAGACCAGGGTAATGCTTGTGCCTAAAGGAAGGTCCAGCAACAGTAAACAGATCAGGTTAAGAGATCTAGTTTTTGAACAGTTAGTTAAATACCAGAATTTAAATTTAGTTATCTTTACATGACAGCTAGAACCCCTTAACTGTTTAGGCCTCCAGAAAATTACTGAAGTCCTAAATACTGCAAGCCAAGAGAAATCTAGCAGATTGCCATGACAATCCATATTACAAGATTTTTTTTTTTTTTAACCCAAGTTGCTCTTGTTCCTGTTGAAGCAACAAATAAACTTCCATTTCGTGTTGCCTGCATGGTCTGACCCAACAGCCCTTATTTGCCACTTAGTCTTGACAGATCCATAAAACAAAACCTAAATATACAGGGTTTCATATGCCAATGAAGTTTATATTAGTCATGCAGGTATTGTATTTACAATGTTACAGCCCTTGGTTCACCCACCTTGCCTCTCTACCTTTGCCTTTCCAATAGGGAGAACAAAGTCTTTGGACTGAGCTTCTTCAGAGACCTCAAAGGCAACGCCATACAACAGCTCGTTTTCAAGAAACACAACTGAGAAACAGAACAGGAGGAGATGGAGCTCAGACATATTACAGAACCAAAGACCAGTAGTCCTTCACATGAACAAGCCAGTCACTGCGCTACCCTTGTCTCTAAAGCATTAATGCTCTCAACAAATCCATCTGGTCTTTATTTAGCATGTGTGAAGGTGTCAAAGCCCTCCAACACTAGCAGTATGTCTGGTACCTAGTTAAGCAGAGAAATGCACATTAAGTGGGAATAACCAAAACACTTACAATGGCTCTAGGCTAAACACCAACATGGTTATGTTCTAACAACCACTTGTTTAAATTCAGCTGAAAATGGAGAATTTGGAGTTCTAGGCTTCAACTCATTTCATAATCCATGTCACAAAAGCATCATCTCTTCCATCGTCAGAATTGACCACTCAATGCCAGCCTGTCTTCCACACCTTGTCTGACTGTAGCCAGTTTACTGTCCTTATAGAAGCACAAAATTCACAAACAAAGAAAATGCAAGTCTAATGTGTACCTGGGTTGTCATCTCTGATGGCAGCTTTGAGGAGTCCTTTAGCATCTTCGGCGTTCCAGGGGCTGAGCACCTTGAGCCCAGGACACTGCCCATACCAGGCTGCAAAGCACTGGGAATGCTGGGCTGCCACTCCAGTAGCATTGCCATTGGGGCCTCGGAACACGATGGGGACGGGCAGCAGCCCAGCAGACATGTAGTATGTCTTGGCAGCAGAGTTTATAATTTGGTCAATGGCTTGCATAGCGAAATTGAAAGTCATGAACTCACAAATTGGCCTCAAGCCAGCCTGAAACAGTAAACATCGGAATCAGAAACAAATTTACTTTAAAAGCATGTACAACACAGGGATCAGGGGCGATAAGATCTTTATACATGGAAGATACTTGTTTCAACACCACTAGTGGAAACAAGGCAAAGAGTTCCAATAGGTCAGGGTCAAAATCAGAATGTGTCTTTCCTGAAGACCTTTCCTTGCATTTGCTTAAAATTGGGCCATTCCACAAAACCAGGACTAGCACCATCCTTAATATTCTCTCAACACATGCTCATAGTTTGAGAGCAGTTCTCTAAACATTCAGTGTAGCCGCCATTTCTATTACATTCAGTAGTGTACCAACTGTAGACAAGCAAGCAGTTTGAGGTTAAAATGAGACTGACAGGGTTTATTAACTAATGAACAAGAATACAGGAACACAAATTAAGACAGTAACTCAAAGCAGTACTACAGCAGAAGCCAGTTATGGTCCCAAACATTTATCATGGGCTTGTAACTCTGCCGATATGAACCAACTCAAATGATCACATGATGTATTTGGATCTTGGGGTAAGGTACGTTATATAATATTTAAATTCACATTTATAAGTTAAGTGATGGATTTTTAATTGCTATAGATCAGGCTGTATTTCACAGTAAAAACGACTCTTTCACATTTAGAAAATGAATTCACAGGAAACTACATATTACATAGCAGTGGGTAAATTTCACACTATCATGAAAACAAACAGCCAGAGTTACAATATTTCTGGTAATTAAATGCATCACTATCTTTCAATAACTATCAGATTCAGTTTGCCACAACAGGATTATCGCATTTCAAATTCATAAAACTTCCCTGACAGGGATGCTCCATTTCTTACCATAGCAGAACCGACTGCAATTCCAGAAAAGCCCATCTAAACAAAACAAAAAAAAAAAACCATGAACATTGCAACAGTACTGAGGGGACTGTGCAAGGTGCTGTCAATCCAGCGCCTGGCTGCTCATACCTCTGCAATAGGAGTGTCAATTATTCGCTTATCCCCATATTTCTTCCAGAGTCCTCGACTGATCTGAAAGATACAGGAGGCTGGAATTATCCATTCAAATTTCAAAGTCAGAATACCTTTGTACTGAATTGTGCGGTCCGGGCAGCTATGTTTACCTTGTATGCACCATCATACTGTGCCACCTCCTCCCCCAGCAGGTACACTCGCTCATCTCTCTCCAGCTCCTCATCCATGGCCTGCTTCAGAGCATCCCGAACAGTGACCTGAAACACACCCACTATCTTACCAACCTGCACAGTCAAGGAAAGAACTGCCCTAGTGTTGGCACAAACTTGTCCGACTAGAGTTTTTTTTTTTTTTTTTTTTTTTTTTTTCCCCCCAGTACAATTAAGCAAAGAACAGCAACACTATTCTCAAACAGAACTCCAATACCAAATTTCACCACAATCTTATTGTGAAGCGTGACACCTGCACCTCCACTGCCGAGTCAAGTGATACACTACAAGCATGTCAGCAACACCCACCCCTGTACATTAAAGCCATCAACATTATCGAACAAGGGAATGACCATGAAAAACAGGAGATGTTTTACAATTGGAAAAGCAGGTCCCCAGAGCAAGGTACAGCTAGACAAAGCCACACCCACTCTATATCCCAATGCAGTTAGCTAAATATGAACCACAACTATACAGCCTCCTATTTTATTGGCCATGTCGATAGTCCAAAACACATTGCTTTAAAGAGACATACTATGTTTACACATTGACTGCCATGGACCACAATATTTATCCCAAAGAGCCTTGGATTAAATTACAAGGAACGCTTTGAGTTCTTACCCATCTAGACTGTACAATAGTTGCATTTTTATCCGAATGTTTAAATAATTTTTTAAAACTCCACAATTATGCCAAGGTTAACACATGTACTTGCAGATTATAAAAATGCTTCAAGTTGACAGGTTCAATGGGGGGAGGGGGGGGGGGGGGGTGTGTGTGCATATTTTCATTTGCAAACAGGAGTTTGCCAGTCCAACAGTCATCTAGGCCAGTGGTTCCCAACCTGTGGTCCATGAACCTCCATGTGCTCTGCAAACACACAATTTGGTTAAGCAACTCTTGCAAAACCTAAGTTTCTACACAAATCACACTTTGAGCTATTAATATTACAACACAGCTTTAACCATGTGATATACAATGAGATGTGGTCTGAATTTCCTCTTCACCATTTTTCTATTCTAATACAAGATCATCTATTACAGCGCCCTTTGATGCAATACCAAGCAGCACCTTCAAAGCTGCTGTGAACTGAAACAGCTTTCTAATGTGAAACAAGTTAGGAGTAGACAGGCCAGAAATCTTACTACACATTAATCAATAGAACAATGTTTGTACATTGAACAAGAGACTTACAAATGAGCATATGAATAGTACCAAGTATCAATGTATAATTGTAAAGAATTGACAGTTTTAGAATTTTCAGAACGCTTTTGACAAAGTCCTGCATAAAAGATTTTCAAACTAAACACAGTATGGATTCAAGGAAATGCATGCACATGGATTAGGCAGTGGTTAACATGTAGAACAAAGCATAGATTAGAGAACTCAAAATGGAGCAAGGTAACCAGTGGAGAACCATAGGGATCAGTATTAGGCCCTCTGCTCTTCCCATTCACATTAGTAATGGAAGGTGCTTTCATACAGTTATGATGGTCCAGAACCGCCACTGAAGCAGCTTACAGGTCTGTGTGAATACCTATACCGCAACAGAAATGTCATTTTGTCTCTGAACAGTTATCTGCCTGTATGAAAGGCTATATCACTACTAAAGTGGAAGGGAAGCGACAGCGAGTGGGAGAAGTACAGGCGTGGAAAAGTACAGAGCAGTTTCGAAGCAGTTTGAAAGCAGGTTGACGGCTGCAGAAGAAACTAAACTTCAAAAAAAAAAAAAAAAAAAACAAAACATGGTCTTCAAGCCAGTAATCTGTGACACCTGCTTGATGTGGGAAATCCGAGAAAACCCAGCGGAGCTAAACCAAGTGTGCGTAAAGTGCCGCGCGATCCAGGATTTGCATAAACTAGTAAGTGTGCTAGAAATGGAGCTGGAAGAAGTGAGACAGCAACAGGATCTTGAGGAACTGGCACACCCACAATTCATGGAAGTCTGCATCACCCCTAACAGACTGAAAGCCACCAGGGAGATAGAAGGTCAGAACAACTGGGTTCAGGTAGGCAGAAGCAGGGAAAAAAAGAAACTTCGTCAAACACAACCACCAGAAATCAAAACAACCAACAGATTTGAGTCACTTCAGAATTTTGATGAGCAGAACCAACAACAAGAGAATGAAAGGAACAACATCCAGGACCCTATTGACAGTGGTGACCAGACAGCAAAAAGAAGGGAGGTCATGATTGTTGGGGACTCCATATTGAGAAACACAGCAAGTTCAATTCGCAGTTTGGACCCCCTTACTACAACAGTGTGCTGCCTTCCGGGAGCCTCGGTCAAGCACATCACTGAGAACGTGGACAGGCTCCTAGAACGAACAGGAGACGACCCGGTAGTAGTCGTCCACATCGGTACAAACAACATTGGAAGAGACAGACCAAAATCCCTGCAAAACAAATTCAGAGAGCTAGGAAGGAAATTAAAAGAGAAAACCAAAACTGTGGTATTTTCTGGTATACTACCGGCACCTTGCAAAGGACCATATGGACAGCTGGAAATAATTAATCAAAACGCATGGCTGAAGACGTGGTGCACACGGGAAGGCTTCACCTATCTTGATCATTGGACCACATTCTACAACGAGGACTATCTGTATAGACGGGATGGACTGCATTTAAATAACAAGGGAACCAGTCTACTCGGAGAAAAGATCCTCAAGCAGGTTCGGAAGCATTTAAACTAGAAAGGAAGGGGGGAGAAATCAACAAAAAAACAGAAGGGAGACCGCATCAAAACAAGAACAACAACTCAGGTAAGACAACCATTAAATGTATTTATCTAAATGCTAGAAGTATCAGAAACAAAATTCTAGAACTTGAAGCTACTGCACTAACAAGTAACTATGATGTGATAGGTGTTACAGAAACTTGGTTGTCTGAGAGTGATGGGGACGAATATAATATTTGTGGGTATACACTGTATAGGAAAGACAGGCAGGACAGAAGAGGAGGAGGGGTAGCGCTATACATAAGAAACAGTCTTGAAGCCCAGGTGTTAAACCTGGACAAAGAAAATAAAACCGAATCAATATGGGTCAGAATAACAGACAAAAATTCAAAAGGCATAATAATAGGAGCATGCTATAGACCGCCAGATTCAGACGGTGAGCACAATAATCTGTTATACAATGACATTAGAAATGTGTGTAGCAAAGGAGAAGCCATACTAATGGGGGATTTCAACTTCCCCCAAATAAAATGGGAAAACCCGGTGGGTAGCGCGAAGGATGAAATAGAAATGGTGGAAATGACAAATGACTGCTTCCTAACACAATTTGTCAAGGCACCCACTAGAGGGGAGGCATGCCTTGATTTAGTCTTTTCAAATAACGAAGATAGAATAACTAAAACAGAGGTCAGAGAACCACTGGCAAACTCAGACCACAACATGGTCTCATTTGAAGTGTTTTTTAAATCCTCAAAAGTAAAGAATAAAGCTAAGGTTTACAATTTTAGAAAAGCAAACTATGAAGGTATGAAACAGAGACTAACAGAAGTAGATTGGAGTAAAATAGAGAAAACATCCACAGAAAAAGGATGGTTGTTCTTCAAAAATGTAGTACTAGAGGCGCAAAACAATTATATCCCTAAAGTAGACAAATCTAAATGTAAAACTAAATTGCCAAAATGGTTTAATAGATCAATTAAAAAAAATATTCAGCGAAAAAAGGCACTTTACAGAGCATTAAAAAAGGGCCAAAAAGAAAGTACGCAGAAAGAGTACACGGAACTGCAAAAATGCAAGTCAAAAAGGAAGTTAGAAAGGCCGAGAGAGAAATAGAAATGAACATTGCTAAGGGAGCTAAAACCAATTCCAAAATGTTTTTCCAATATTACAACAGCAAGCAAACATTCAAAGAGAAGATTAAATGTTTAAGAGATACAAATGGCAAAATCATAGAGGAAGAAAAAAAAATAGCAAATATGTTAAATGATTACTTTTCACAAGTTTTTACAAAGGAAGATACTGACAACATGCCCCACATGTCATCCAGTTCCTATCCAGTTTTAAATAACTTTAGCATAACTGAGGCAGAAGTGTTAAAGGGACTAGGAGCTCTTAAAATAAACAAATCCCCTGGGCCGGATGAGATCCTCCCAGTAGTACTCAAAGAAATGAAAGAAGTAATTTACAAACCGCTAACCAAGATCATGCAGCAGTCTCTTGACACAGGGGTGGTACCGACAGACTGGAAAATTGCAAACGTAATACCGATCCACAAAAAGGGAAACAAAACTGAACCAGGTAACTACAGCCCAGTAAGCCTGACTTCTATTATATGCAAACTTATGGAAACTATAATAAGATCCAAAATGGAAAATTACCTATATGGTAACAGGGTACTGGGAGACAGTCAGCATGGTTTTAGGAAAGGGAGATCGTGTCTAACTTGCTTGATTTTTTTGAGGATGCAACAACGATAATGGATAATCGCAAAGCATATGACATGGTTTATTTAGATTTCCAGAAAGCTTTTGACAAAGTCCCGCACAAAAGATTAATTCTCAAACTGAACGCAGTTGGGATTCAAGGAAACGCATGTACATGGATTAGGGAGTGGTTAACATGTAGAAAACAGAAAGTACTGATTAGAGGAAAAACCTCAGAATGGAGTGTGGTAACCAGCGGTGTACCACAGGGATCAGTATTAGGTCCTCTGCTATTCCTAATCTACATTAATGATTTAGATTCTGGTATAGTAAGCAAACTTGTTAAATTTGCAGACGACACAAAAGTAGGAGGAGTGGCAAACACTGTTGCAGCAGCAAAGGTCATTCAAAATGATCTAGACAAGATTCAGAACTGGGCAGACACATGGCAAATGACATTTAATAGAGAAAAGTGTAAGGTACTGCACGCAGGAAATAAAAATGTACATTATAAATATCATATGGGAGATACTGAAATTGGAGAAGGAATCTATGAAGACCTAGGAGTTTTTGTTGACTCAGAAATGTCTTCATCTAGACAATGTGGGGAAGCTATAAAAAAGGCTAACAAGATGCTCGGATACATTGTGAAAAGTGTTGAATTTAAATCAAGGGAAGTAATGTTAAAACTGTACAATGCACTAGTAAGACCTCATCTTGAATATTGTGTGCAGTTCTGGTCACCTCGCTATAAAAAAAAAGATATTGCTGCTCTAGAAAGAGTGCAAAGAAGAGCGACCAGAATTATTCCGGCCTTAAAAGGCATGTCATATGCAGACAGGCTAAAAGAATTGAATCTGTTCAGTCTTGAACAAAGAAGACTACGTGGCGACCTAATTCAAGCATTCAAAATTCTAAAAGGTATTGACAGTGTCGACCCAAGGGACTTTTTCAGCCTGAAAAAAGAAACAAGGACCAGGGGTCACAAATGGAGTTTAGAAAAAGGGGCATTCAGAACAGAAAATAGGAGACACTTTTTTACACAGAGAATTGTGAGGGTCTGGAATCAACTCCCCAGTAATGTTGTTGAAGCTGACACCCTGGGATCCTTCAAGAAGCTGCTTGATGAGATTTTGGGATCAATAAGCTACTAACAACCAAACGAGCAAGATGGGCCGAATGGCCTCCTCTCGTTTGTAAACTTTATGTTCTTAAAGTGCTATAGTGGGCGTGCTTTCAAAGTCAACACATCACTATAGCGTAGTTAGTTAAGGGGTGTGCATGTAGTGCTTAATTTGTGCTGATCTTTCCAGGCCATATCCCCAGAACGTCAATCAAGACTGCTCGTTGTGTGCATGCTAGAGACACTAGTCAGACAGTCCACTGCCACGCTTGTAACCTACTTTAAAATTGTGAGACTTCAGCTCGAGTGTCCTCTTGTTTAAAAGGCACTGGCTACAACTATTGTCTTCCACAAATAAGCTTACTTTATTTGAAAAACCATCATGAAAGATACAAGCAACTTCCTATATTTGAAGTGAGCAATACAAAACATGAAAGCTGAACAGAACAAATGGACTATTGTAGCCTACTTCAATAGGAACATTAGGCTGTTCTATTATATTAATAGCCAAAATAAAAGCCTGATTTGTTTGCCTTTCAATGAACAATTGAATTAATAAAAGTAACATACTAAAAGTTAACTACCTAGCCTAAGTTAGCCGTAATCTACCAGCAGCTTTTCTCAGATGTGTATGCAACAGTGTAAACTGTTGGTGAAACCAATGCTCGTGCTAGGGTATTTTACACACTGGTTAACACTTCTGAGATGACATAGTAGCTGCATTCATGTGAAAATGGCATTAGATTTTAGTATAGACAAATAGGAGTGGTGGCAAACACCGTTGCTGCAGTAAAGATCATTCAAAATGATCTAGACAGACACCTGTGATCAGGTTCGCAAACAAACATATTAAGTCATTACATCTAAATAAGACAAAAACCTAACTCATATAACACGCTGTGTTTTAACCATTTGCGGTGCAATCTTAGACCAGGTGGAGATTACAATTTTCCCTGTCCGACATGAGACGTCAAGCACCGGTCTCTAGTCGTTCCCAGAAAAGTCAGCGAGACAGATTGGAGCTTGGGGGGGGGTGGGGATCCGAGCAATACAGAGGCCCTGCAACAGACCTAACATGGACAACCCCCCCCCCCCCCCCCCCAAGCACCTCAAAGAATAGACATTTGCAGAGCTTTGAGATGTTAGAACAAGATGACTGACGCATTGAGGAGTTTGGTGATAAAAACAAGTAATCAGGAGATTATTGATCAGTATGCACTATGAATTGTGATAAATACAGCGGACAAGGGGTGGGGCTGGAGATGCAGTACCGAGTGTCCTGTTGATATGCAGTGGCTTTTAAATATTTCATAGTAAAAGTTTTAAATGCACAAGTAATAAATTGGACTAGACACGCCTGACAGGCACTGAATAAATGGACCGCTAATGGTTAAACATTTCAAATTCATCACTTACATTCCAAGTGTGACATCTATGCTCAATGGAAGGAGCTATTACCATTATAATATGTTCCAATGGGGGCGTGACATTATTAAAACAGTGCTCTACTGAAACGTTAGTTTCCTTCCTTCCTCACACTCGTAACATGCAGTCATACAAATGTGAAACCTGGTTTATCAAATTAAACCTGGACAGCAATCGGGATACAAAGTGGGTTCATCTATTTAATAGATCAGGATTTGCATGCTGGGTAGATTTTAAAGTTGTTTAAGTTTAAAAAAAAAAAAAAAAAAAAATCCATACAATATCCAAACAATATTCTTCACTCCTGGGATACTTTAGTTTAACGGGATACATATTGTAAAGTCTTGCTGTAAAATAAGGCACACACAGGGCCACAGCCACAAAACGCTGAAGTTGGCTTATTCACATTCCAGCTTATTTGCATACAGCAAATGTAATACCAATTGAATAGTAACCGGGCTACTTCTGGGGTTAAATCGCTCTGGTCCACTTACAGCAAAGTTGATTCTCAGGAGGGTGAACCCCTCTATGTCCCTCATATTTATCCTGCCCAAAACTGACTGATGCACTGCGGCAAACTTTCATCCAGTCTGCAGCAACAAGGTGTGAATTTACAGTAATGAAATCAAGATTACTTTAGAATGTCTTGTATGTTAAGTAAAACTCACAAACTTCCTCACCTCAGTTTCAGAATACTTTATGCAGAGCATCTCGATTAGACTAGCCACCGCAAGCCAAGTCGCAGGAAACTTTCTAAATTGGAATAAGTGCAGCCGTTCTCCGCTGTGTGCGGAAGTCAACTCATTTAACATCTAGTTCTGCATTTTATAGATTTGATCTCAAAATATTGTAAATAGAGTCAATGTGGATTTTACTATTGTATCAGCATGCTGCCTCGCGGGAATTAAACACTATCAATGTAGCAAAGGTTTAACGCTTGATTTACAGATTCATGTCTTGTTTTGGGACAATTTTACAAACTTGGCCTGTCTTAGTGTCTCAGGGATTATGGGACCAGTTGGGTTTAGATTTACCTCCATCCATCAGGGTGCTGCTTAGAATTACAGCCTATGGGCAAACAGACAAGAAAAGGGGGAAGAGAGGGTCAACTAGCCAAAAGCGGGACAATAAGATTTGAATAAACGCAAGACACCAGAACATGCCACCTAAAACGAAGCCTGTCCTGGGAAACTCTGGAGGGCTCGTAGCATTACTACTGGTTAATAGTAATGCTATTAAAATAACTTCTGAATTTTATTTTCTATTGTAATAATTGTATTGCCTTGGATAAAGGCAATAGCTAAATTAGTAAACACCACAAATTCCTTCAGTTCAAGAGAATAGTACTGCAATAATTAAATGCAATTCTGAATAAGTTATATTTCCTCACCAACTTTACGCATTTCTGAAATGTTAGTGAACAATTTCAAAATCGCATTTGCAGGTTTAAACTAATCACGTAACAAAAACATGGATAAATCACTATTTTATCACTACTATGAAGTGGCAACATGGCTTGAAGGATGGAGGCCTGTGTTTAATGGTTTTATCCTGCATTTGAAGCCTGGTTAAGGAACAGTCCTTTTCCTGAACACACTCGCTTTTACAAATACAATAGTTTGATAAATCTTAATTATGATGGGAAGTCGACTGACCACTTAATTAACAATGTATTGTTGCTACTTTTAACCGTGCTACCCAATAAAACCGGTTTCATTGCTTTTGCATGTGTCTTTCGACTCTTGGTGACACTGTCCCCCATTTCATTTCTGAATAAAACGAACCTCGTCATTCACCTAGTATTCTGTGTATCGCAGCGAGCTGGCGTAGCCGCGCTACATATTAAATATAAGCCAGCGGTTTGCAGTCCCTCTGACCGAGGGAGTGTTACACAAGGGCAGGGGCTTAAGCCAGTTACTCAATTTGAGTTACTGGCCAACTTGATATCGGTGCCTGGTTTGCCCGTTGTTTTGTATCAAATTTCGTTTTGGGCGGGGATAAATACACACGGGTGACAGAAGGATTCCCCCTCCGAGAATCAACTTTGAAATAGTGGTCAAAAGGTGATTTAACCTCGAAATACACTAGTTACTACTCAACGTATGTTACTTTTCTCCGGGAATAAGCTGAAATGCGTTACCTGTGCCATGTTTGTTCGCTTTCTATCAATTCGTTTTGGGCCGTCCCTCCCCCTGCTGTCTCTGCCGGCGTTCGGAGGTTTTCATTACTTTTTGAAAATATTTAAATTATGAGCGAATGTGTGAACATGAATATCCAGTATTCGTCCAAGCACTAACTTTCTGAAGGAGTCTTGCCCCGTTTATCGTAGATAATGCTCAGCTTATAATTCTTCAAATATACTTAGGTAAAGGAATGCGTTGATGCTAGAGTTCATAAAGTAAATGATCCACCCTTTGGCTCCGACGCTCAGCACAAACAGAAATCCCGGTAACCTTTCCACGTGATTGTAAATAGCCTACCTGCATTAAAGCCGGCGCGGTTTTGTGGAGCTCCCTTCGCAAGATCACATCAAAAACATTCTGGGGAAAAAAAAATGAATTTGACGCTGGTTGTGTTTTCACGAGTCATTAAAACTGTCATCACTCTTTTAAAGCATTCCCTTACCTTCCCAGAACGAACCCAGCTTCTAAGTAACGCCATTTCAACCCTGCCCTGTAGCCTCGACTGATACTATTGAACTGGGATTGCTAGCGATAGATATAGGCAACCGATGTCCAATCATGGTGCAGTCTTTGTCAGCTGACTGTTGTGATTGGACTGCTGATCCGGGGCTTGTTAAATCATGTGGTGGAAGTATAGACAGTCGGACCCCGCCCCGCCCCCGCCCCCGGGGGGGGGGCCCCCCTCAGAGTGATTTTAAAATCCAAAGTTCGAGTCTGCCGTTATATGTGATCGTAACATATATATATCTGTACATAAATATTTACAGTGATTAAAATTGAGAGCTCTCGGGAATCACTCACCACTTTTTGATCCTTACAGAATGTCTTGTTAACAAATATATATATATATATTATATATATATATATATTATATATATATATATATATATATATATATATATATATATAATTATCACTTTTTCACTTTGATTTTTTTTCTCCTAAAAATGCTGAACAGTTAATAAACCGAGTTGATGTTATAAGAGGCTAAGGTTGTATAGCTCTACCCAAACACTTCATGTTATTGTAGCACCCACAAGATTTAAGTAAAAATACTTGCCTGTTTAATCCTGTGTAATATCTGTAAAATGCTTTTTGTGTGTGTGTGTGTGTGTGTGTGTGTGTGTGTGTGTAAAATGAAGTCCTGTAGTTTAGGAAGCAGCCTGTTGGTGGCGCCATTTGAAATAGACAGATATAGATCTATGTTGTTACTCGCTTTTCAGAACGGCACTGACCACTGAAGTGAAAGCAGCAACACCTACTGTCTTTCTTAACTGATATATTCCGGTTAGTATATGAGAGGTTTATTATATCTTTATCTGAAAGATATAAAACATCTTATTGTCTAAATGTGCCTTACGAAGCTTATAACAATAGATATTAAATGCTGTGTAACCGTGAATATATCTCTCTCAAGACTACATGACCTTGTGTTTAATGTGCAACGTGGCTAGAAATAACCACGTGACCCTGAAGTGCAAACCTGAAAAACAAAATTAAAACCTGAAAAACAAATCCGAGGACATGAAAAACAAATCCAAGGACATGAAAAATTCAGAAGCAATTATGGAAAGGGGGGGGTACTTCAGCGATTGGACGAAAAAATCTGTCAATTGCTGTTACCCACCATGCACCGAGGAGTGCCTGTGAAGTACGTTGCTGCTTTTCAAATCAGTCTGAACTGTTAAAGATTGATTGTGAAAGACTTGTAGACTATAGTTTGGCCTACCGTAAAATATTAAGACTAAAGAAGAAATATATACATAAACGCATCGCGATTTATAAGGTATGTAAACTGTTTATTTTTTTCTTGTGAAATGTGCACAGTATATCTGCAGGTACACAAGTGCGTTTTGTGCAGCAAGTTACTGTTTTGTGTACTGTATGTCTTATTTTGAGTGAATTATATTTGAAATATTGTGTCACTGCATGTGGGGTATATGACACCTTTTTTACACTTTTTAAGTTGAAGTCCAGTGCACTCTGGCATCTCATATAATAAATAATGTTGGACATGCATCGGCCAGCCAAATTATTTTTGTAGGTTTTTTTTTTTTTTTCTTTTTTTAAATCATAGATGTTATTCGAACATTATAGTAACAAATGTCTGTTAACAAAAAAAAAAAAACCTTGTCGCATTCAGCTGATTCCATTTTAATGTTCAATCGACAGCAATTAGAACTTCATGCAGCTACAGCAGGAAATAGAATATTATTATTTTTTTAATAATCGTATGTGAGTGAGACGTTGGCTCTTCAATGTTCCCATACAGATTGTGTTGTATAAGTAGTTATATGAATTATTGATCAATATATAGTTTAAGGTCACATAGGTCAGTACTTCGCCCCTGGTCATTACTGCATGCAGCTATGCTTATTATTATAATTGTTGAAACCGTCAGTGTAATAATTATTTGCCACAACCCCTGAACACAAATACAGAAATGAGTAGTTGGAAGAAAAAGCCAGTCACACAAAAATCAAGCAGGTTAGTTAGACACGATCTCCTTTTCGTAAAACCATGTTGACTGTCTCCTAGGATACTGTTACCATGTAGGTAATTTTCCACTTTGGATCTTATTATAGTTTTCATAAGTTTGCATATAATAGAAGTCTAGCTTATTGGTCTGTAGTTACCTGATTCAGTTTTGTTTCCCTTTTTGTGGATCAGTATTATGTTTGCAATTTTCCAGTACCACCCCTGTGTCAAGAGACTGCTGCATGATCTTGGTTAGCGGTTTGTAAATAACGTTTCATTTCTTTGAGTACTATTGGGAGGATCTCATCCGGCCCATGGGATTTGTTTATTTTAAGAGGTCCTCGTCCCTTTAACATAAGAACATAAGAACATAAAAAGTTTACAAAC